>NC_141881.1:14494232-14797263 GCF_030686135.1 Camelina sativa | reverse complement strand
AGAGAATCAAACTAAGCCAACCATGAAGATTACAAAACTAATACTCTTCTAGAGTAAAGGATTTCATTTGTATTGAAAAAATATTAATAAGCACGCGAATGTTATTTTCATATTTCATTATCATGTGTATCTTTTTCGAATAAAATTAATTAAAAGCATACCTCTTCATTCATCACATCCACATTTTAGCCTTATATCAAAAACTATACATATTATCCTAACACCAATGATTACATTTTGGTAAAACATATTATGTTTTCTCCTTATTAATAATTACATTTTGGTAAAACATATTATTTTTTCACCTTATTAATATGTTTTAACTTTTAAACCTACAATGGATTAATACGTTTGGTTCTATACACTATGGCAAAATATTCGGTAACACTTAAAATTCACACTCTAATCTTATATGAGAATGAAATGCATACAAATGTAGTATAAAACGGAAATATATTTATTTTGATGGTTTTGTAAATAACGAATATAGAAAGGCATTTCATATTTTACCTATAATTTTTTTAAAAATAATTTAATTAATATTTATTATAAATAAATACGATATATCCCCTATATATTAAAAGAGAGAAGCACTCTCATAAAAAAGCTGAGGTGTCGCGCTTAGGGAGCTCCTGTATTTTTTTTAATAAATAGCCTTATTTTTCATTATTATTTACATAAATATGCCACTGAAATATTATGACCAATATTTTTCGATTATTTTTTAAAATAATTATTTAATCAACTATTAAATCTAAAAATATATTTAATTATCATTGTCATAACCTATTTACTTATTAAAAGTAAATTATATTTCACAAACAAGGAAAAAAATTATTCATTTATTTACCACTTTTATCATTTTCTCATTACATTTTTAGACTTAGAATTAGTTTAAATTAAATCGGTTAGTCTAAAAATATTGTTTTATCTATTTAATGGTATAGTGATATAGACAATAATGTGAACATAAAATATGTGAATTTGTTTTTTAGAAACATAAAAAGACATCAAAGCTTTTTACACCGCCTTAAAATTATTTTCTAACTTCAAATATTTCACGGGTGAAACGTATTTTACAGAAAATAAATGCTATTTTAATTTGAATAAACGAAAAAAACTTGACTTACGTATTTTGTTTTATACAAACAAATCTTAAATTTTAAATAATAATTTTACTCATAATAATTTATTTAAATTGATTTATTCCGCACTATGTGCGGATTGGTACCTAGTATTTTTTTATACATCAAAAAACAATCTCGGTTAATCGCATAACCAAACTGGGAAACCGGTTTACTCCACAATGATTAAACCAGAGAGGTATATACATAACGATAAAAAAAAAACTGAGTACTTCTTACTTCATTGTGTGAAAGAATCATAACGATCGAACTCAAAAAGATTCTCTCTCTTTCTGTTACAACGTCGCTGCCGTTTTGATTCTCCGATGGCCACCTCAAGCCATCTCCTTCTCCTCTTTCTCATCACCGCCATCGTCTCATCCTTCACCTCCGCCGCTTCTCCTCCGTATCTCACGTCGCAAGATCACCAACACGCCGACAGAATCATCGAAGCAATGATCGGAGCCGGGGATTTCCGTGGCTGGGCTGCCGATTTCCTCTCCGCCGTCGACGACCAGTTCGGTATCCCTCTCTCCGCCACCATTTTCATCCCAAGCGACTTTGACTCCGCCGACGTCTCCTCCAACGGCGACAATGCTACTCCACGTCGTCTCTCCGTCGCTTATCACATCGTACCTCAACGTCTCTCCTTCACCGACCTCCAAATCTTGAAACCACTCTCTCGTCTCCCGACTCTTCTCCCCGGAAACTCGATCGTCGTCACTAACAACTCTGTTTCCGGTTATACTCTCGACGGCGTTCTTGTCTCTGAACCGGATCTTTTCATCTCTTCTTCTGTTGCTATTCACGGTGTTGCCTCGACGCTTGATTTCTCACGTTATGGCGGTTTTGGTGAAGATGATGATACTACTTTTGCTGATAGTCTCCGCCGTCGTGGTGGTGGTGGTCACGGCGATCTTGGTAACGGCGATACCAATCTAAGTCTAACCACCTCTGCTTCGTTGTTCACTGGACATTACTCTGTTGGCTCGTTCTTGCTTCCATTGGCGGCTCTGACTTGGTTCTGACTTTATGTTGCGGTGACGTTTTGGCCGTCAAGATAACAGTAAAAGTAACGACGTTTTTGTTATTTTCAAGATTTTTTAGACTCAAATTTTTTTTTCTGTTCAAGATTTTGTGAATTTCTTCTATACATAATGTAAAGTTTTCTACATTGCGCAATATCAATTTTCTTGAATTTTTTTTTTCAATTATAAGATTCACATTAGTTTGGTGGATATCATGAAGTGAACTTTGATTCGGATGTAGCTTATTGGTTCTTGAGGTTCAGTAATCGACGAGTTGATGGTTTGGGTCAAGAGCTTCACAACGGCCTGTCGACAAGGATCATGTTGTGTAAAACATGAATTAATAGGATGTGTCTATTTTTCAATACATCTTAATTCTTACGCCTCCTTAAAAGTAGTGATTCCAATTTTTTGTCAGACCGTCAAATCACCAAGTTAAATTCATGAAATGTGATTATGACACATTTTTTTGTTTTATATTATAAAGTTAAGTAGACCCTAACATAATCACTTTTGTGCAAATTTTGTTAGTGTGGGACTACATAAGTTTGAACTTACATATTGTATGATTTAAAATAAAAATGAAATAAAATTGTTTGATCATCATAGATATGTTATGTTATTAAATAATTAAAAAGTAATTGTATTACATAGAGACACTTTACTATTCAGAATTAGGAAAATAGACATTTATTACTGTTTGTGAATAGTGAGATCGTGAAATATAATTATTTGGTTATCCTGCAGATAAATTCAACCTTGTTTAGTAGAAGATTAGGAAATAAAAATTTGGATACAACTAGAATTAGGAAATAGAAATTTCTACCAATATATATAGAAGTAGTTGGCAAAAGCTCTCCGAGGTTGAACAATTGCTCTCCAAGCGTTTTTGGCTGATGACGAATTCACCGATTGATTTGCCTTATCTACCTGATGAATTACTTTTGCACTGCTTAGCTTGTGTCTCAAGGTGTTACTACCCGACTCTCTCCTTAGTTTCCAAGAGATTCTGTTCTCTCGTTGCATCACTTGAGCTTTACAAAGCCCGGACGCTTTTAGGACGCACTGAGAAGTGTCTATATGTGTGCTTACGTTTAAGTTCTGAAACTAGGCCACGTTGGTTCACTTTATGCCGAAACCCAACTCTAACCCCTAACCGTAGCCCTAATCCTAACCCTAAACCTAACCCTGACCTTAACTTACGATGGTTCCCTTCCTACAATGGACCACAAAGAATCCTAGCGAATCACACTATTAATGAAGAGAAGAAGTTAAGTGACAATCATGAGTTGGTCTCAGTTCCAACTTGCATATATTATCCTCCTTTTGGGTGGCCTCGTGCAGCAAGTGGCTCTAATATTTACATCATTGGCGGATACTTCGACGCTTCCTACTCTACTAAGCTCGTCTTCTTCATGGACTGCAGGTCTCACACCTCGCACAAAGCTCCAAGCACGCAGATGGCCCGAAACCGCCCCCTCGTAAATGTTATTGATGGGAAAATATATGTAGTGAAAGGCTGCAAAAATCCCGATTCCTCGAATATGATCGAGTTTTTCGATCCAAAAACCCAAATATGGGAGTATTTGCCATGCCCTATCGCGGACATACACAAGAGCCACGAACTACGTAGCCTAGCAATCAACGGAAAACTTTACCTGTTTGGGAATAAACGTGTGGTTTACGACCCCAAAGAAAACAGATGGGACGTAGGATCATTGGATGATCGTTTGCATTTGGCTTCCTATTATTCTTCTTGCGTAATAGATAATGTAATATATTATTATCACGCGTACATCAGAAGGATCTGGTGGTACGACCCCGAGAGAAGATTGGGGGGACTTTTGTTGGGTTTGGCAAAACTTCCTAAACTACCGACGCAAGTTAGAATGGTGGATTATGGTGGAAAGATTATGGTTTTGTGGGAGAAGGAAGTAGTACCTGCTACGAAGGTGATTTATTGTGCTGAGATTGCGCTTGAAAGACGCAACACAGAAGATATGTATGGGAAGATTGAGTGGCGTGACATTGTGCTTAAACTTTCCAAACCATATGATATTTTGGAAGTTATTACCGCTACTGTTTGATGAACAAAAACCATGAGCATGGTTATATCATTTTTTATTTATTTAATATGATGATTATAGATATATCCTACAGCTTAAAGCATATACAAATATATAATCATAAGCTTATGCTTATTGTTGCTCCTCCCTCTTATAAAGAACTCTGTTTTATTCATGTTCTCAGTTACGTAGATGTTGTGTTTTCCTCTTTTCTTTGTTTTGCCTTAATATCAAATCAGTCCAAAATACACTTTGGCAGCTCACCATTATCCGTCTAATTCGATATTCTTTTTTCTTTTTTTTTTTTAAAAAGTCTTGGCCATTCCGGTTCGATTTTGTTATACATGAAGATGATTTCCTATCCGGTTCGACCTAAATCTAGATTGATTTACAGAATATATGAGTTATACGAATTCAACTAAGTTTAAGGAATATATATTTCTCCAGTATATAAAGAGTTGTAATTAACAAGAAAGGCTCTTTTGAGTTTTTTTTGGAGCTAGCGTTTTGTGCTAATGAGGAATTCACAGGTTGATTTGCCTTATCTTCCTGATGATTTGTGGTTGAACTGTTTAGCCCGTGTCTCGAGATTGTGCTACCCGATTCTCTCCTTAGTTTCCAAGAGATTCCGCTCCCTCGTGGCATCGCTTGAGCTTTACGAGATCCGAACGCTCTTAGGAAACATCGAGAATTGTCTTTATTTGAGCTTAGGTTTCAGTTCTGAACAATCTGATGCACGCTGGTTCACTTTATGCCGGAGACCAACTCAAAACCCTAACTCTAACTTTAAGTCACGATGGTTCGCTTCCTGCTTTAGACCACATAGTATCCTAACGAATCACACTATGGTCTCAGTTCCAATTCACAATCTCACTTCTTCGACTGAGTCGACTCGTATCGCCATTGGTTCTAATATACATATGATTGGCGTATTAGGAAATGGCGCCGTCTCGTCTAGGATCTTATTCATGGACTGCCGGTCTCATACTTTACACAAAACTCCAAGCATGCAGACGGCCCAAAAGAATCCCGTCATTAGGGTTCTTGATGGGAAGATATATGTAGTGGAAGGATGCAATGATCCTGATTACTCGAAATTTATGGAGTGTTTCGATCCCGAAACCCAAACATGGGAGCATGTGCCAAGCCCTAGCGCAGAGATACGTGGTAGGTACGTATCAACAAGTTTAGTTTTGGACGGGAAGCTTTACCTGTTTGGGGATAAAAATCTGGTTTACAAGCCCAAAGAAAATAAATGGGATGTGGTAGGAGTAGAGATACCTTTGCGTTGGAATCCCACTGATTTTGCTGGCGCAGTAGTAGACAACGTAATCTACTCTTATGGAAGACGTAGTGTGGTATGGTACGACTCAGAGAAAAGACGGTGGAGATATTTGAAGGGTTTGGCAAAACTACCAAAATTACCAAAATTACCAAATCAAGGTCTTTTTGTTAGATTGGTGGGTTATAGTGGAAAGATTGTGGTTTTGTGGGAGAAGGATGTGCGTGGTACAGATCCTAAGAAGAAGGTGATTTGGTGTGCTGAGATTGCTCTTGAAAGGCGTAATGAACGAGAGGTCTATGGGAAGATTGAGTGGTGTGATGTTGTGCTTACTGTCACCAAGTCATGTTCTTTATTGCATTTTATGACTGTTACTGTTTGATGAATGAATTAATACATTAGTTCATTAGTACCATTTTCTTTCTTTCCAGTTTCATTGAATGATTTTCTATACAGTGCCATCAAATGTAGTTCTGTTTCTCTCTTACAATAAAACTCTATTTTGGGTTTGTTCCAATTTCTTTTCTCTACTTCACACTGTTTTTGACTTCCAAACAAAGCCATGTCAAAATTGTTCGTTTTTGCTCTTGGAGAGTTTTGGTTACCTTCAAACACTTAAACTCTCCAGTGTACAAAAACCTTTGGTGTACCTCATCTCTAGTATATATTGGGATGCAATAACTATTTGTGGTGAAAAAGTAACCAAATGTTCCTACACAGTAAAGCAAAGAGTAGAAACTGCGATTGCTTTTGAAACACAAAATCTTCTAATCGAAATTTCCAGGGGATTTGGTGTGATGCGACTCCGCCTAAAAGGCGCATCGGATATGGGAAAGTCTAGTGGTGTGATGTGGTGCTTACACTTCCGAGCAATATGATTTTGTGAATGTCAAAAAAAAAAAAAAAAGCATTTGAAAGAGTTGTTTCAACTCTTCTAATATGTGGGCAAGTTTAAAACAGCAAAGTTGAAGATGACAAACATTATACTTGAGAGAGTGAGAGCCAGACACATTAGGCAGTAATGTATGTACAACTGAAACCGGTTTTATAAATTATAATATAATCCCTCCCAACAGATACTTAAAGAAATATAAAATTAACTTGAAATTTAGAAGTTTCTAAGCAGCAGACAAATGTATGTCTGATATTTAAAAGCTAAAACTTACTTTAGATAAGCTCAAGGAACAATGCTTCTTGTTTGCTGGTCAGCCCAAGATCGTTCAAGGTAGACTCACTTTCTCCATCTCCAAACGCATGCCTTGGATATGGCCTCACCTGTTTTCACCACATCAAAACTTTAAAGACCGGCTTTTTCAGACCTTTAAGATCTAAACTGATTTATAGGACCAAACCGGTCAAGCATATCATTTTTTGCTTTAAATCAGGGCAGTTAACCTCTGCCTAGCCAGCATGGCCGGGATAGATCAGGTCTGAAGTCTGATCCTCAACTAGTCATTAACCCGATTTGTAACCAGCCCTCATAACATCCTATAAGCGTGTTCTATATGCCAAAAGATGAAATATTTATTTATGTAGAGGCAGAAAATTTACCAGTCTGTAAGTGTTGGGTTTCACCACTCTGGCAATGTCTATAAAGTTGAAAAGAGACTGCAAAACAGCACAGACAACAGTTATTTTTATGGAGAAACTTCCGAGTAATGCAAAATAAAACTGATTAGAAAACTGACTTGGAGTTTGTCGGATTTAAGGAACCGGCGGCCACGTCGGGTGCCATCTGGCATCCGGATTAGAAGGGTAATGGCATTCTCTTCGTCTGCTTGTGGCTCCTTAGGTAGAGATGCTTCTTTTGCATCTAGCTGCCTCTCTAGCTCCTGCAACAACATTCAGAGTAAAAAAAACCGTAGTAAGCAACAAGATTGCCTTCACTAAAACTTGTGAAAACCAGCCTACATAGCAGTGCTAAACCACTTTTCATAATCATCGTTGTATTGTATGGTTATAGAGTTTCATCTTTCTGAAGCAAGAAAGGGTTTTCAAAGTTGCCTATGATTTAGGCTGATCTTTCTCTATCAACTAGCAGGAGTCTGGGTAACAATCGGCAGTCAATAGTTACAGGAAAACTTGTTTGAACGCAGATTTAGAAAGAGGGTTATATGTAAGAACAGAAGCGGCACCTGTTCTTCCTCGAGTTTTCTTTGAGCTTCTTCCTCTTTTTTCTTTTTTTCCTCCAGAAAAGCCTTTCTAGCAGTTTCTTCCTCTCTAATGGATTTAATTTCTTTATCCCGGTCAGCTTGCAGGGATGCAAGATACTCATCATCCTGCATGATATAGCAATTTTATTATCACCCATAAACCTTGATAAATAAAGAGGTTTGGTCAAGCAGGTAGTAAGTGTTGCCTAACCTGCTGTTCCCGTATTAACCTCTGAGCTGTCAGTGAAGGTGAGGGTGGAGGTGGTTGTGCCCTCGGCTGAGGAGGCAAGAATGGAAGAGGAGGATTATATCCAGTTTCAGGAATGCCACCAAACATGGCCGCCTCGAGCATGACAGCTTCATCATGTTCCTCAGACGAAATGCCTCCCCACTTGAGCATACACAATAGAATATCAGCAATGACAAGGACTAGCTACTCTAGAATTCTTACCTATAAATAATACTGGAATTCTAGTCAGGTTTCGGTGTAATTAATTTAACAGATTTTATAATTACCTCTGAAGGAAACCCACTGCCACGCTCCGCTGGATTAATACTTGCACGTTCTTCTTCAGGACTCCCACTCCGGGAACGATCAACGCTAGGTGGAGCCAGAGATTCCAATGCTGCACGTCTTGGCCTGTGTCTAATAAGAGGTTGCTCATCAACATCATCGGAGTCATCCTCAAATGGTGAGCTAGGTGCTGCCAATCTAGACAACAAAACAAGACAATTTGTTAGGCCTCGACTTTTTGACAAACACCAGCAGACAAACTGCTTGACAGAAGTTTTTACAACTGCAAGTATCAAACTTGGAGATAACACATTAGCAAAGTAATATAGAAAAGAACCAACAAACCTTCCGTTCAGGGCTTGGGTATCCTGAGGTCCTTGAGCAGCAGTCACTTCAGAAGCTCCTATTTCTGAGGTTGAGGCCTTATACCCTTGACCGCGCAAAACCTCTTCCTCCGCTGACTGCACTAACTTATGTTAAAAGAGATCAAAGGGATATGGCAGCAAAATTAAAAGAGAGGAGACAACCACAGACCTTCAATGACATTGTAACAGCTTTTGCTATGTCGTCATCATCTTCCATGTGAAGGGGCCTCTCTTCAAGCAAAGGGTTAGTTGATCCCTACAAAAAAATCATAAAAGATCATAAAATTTGCTAATTCAGTAAGCCAAACTAAACAAGAAGAAAAACCACAATAGTGCCCAATCTCTTAGAGAAGCTTACCTCAGCCTCCTTCTTTGAGGCCTCAATGGCAGCTCTGATCATTTCTTCTTCAATATCATTGTAATCTTGATTATTATTGGCTACAGAACCAGCAAGTCCGTCTTGCCTACTTTGTCCCCTTGGTGCATAAGGAACATCATCATCACTCTCTTCATCTATAATAACAGTTCCTTGAGTAGCTGGACCTTGAACATGTGCTGTTTCTGTCACATCCTCAATAGTAGGAGCATCACTAGATCGTCCTGATGGCCCACTAGTGCTATCCTTAACCTCTATTGGTATCTGCCTAACCTCTCTGGGATGACTAACAAACGGAGGGCGTGGCATAAGAGGATCGTTATCAAATATACCTCTAGCAAAGTCCGAATCCAAAAGAGAAAAGGGACGGCCCATCGTTCTAGCTGCATTGAACATAGATAGAGGAGACTGCGGAGCAGGAATCACATCATCTATATCCATTTCATCGTCATGAATGGCATTAACTGGTGCTTCATGTACCCTGCACAAAGAACATAACAAAGTACACCACATAAAAAAAATGATAACTTTGAAAAGCTGAGAAAGAAGAAAATAAACAATCATCAGTGAGATAGATGATGTCATACACATTTCGATCCCCCTCACTGAAATAAGCATTCACAGCTTGATTAAGATCACCACGATGTTCCTGCATAAGATTGGGAGAAAAGAAAACAATCAATTATACATATCAATCTACTCAAAAATAATGATACACTCAGCTCTCAAAATTACAATATTACACACTCTTGTCAACAATAGTGAAACTCATACAATCATCAATGAATGAGAGCTAAAGAGAGCAATGTAAACCCTTGTATAAACTCAATCAGACCATCCAATGAACTAAAAATAGCGAAAAAAATTAACTTTAATTTCAACCCTAGCCATCACCGATTAAAACAAGGGCATCGGAATAATCACAAACGATCGTCAGTCATATGGAACTTTTCAGTTTACCGATTCCACGAGAAAGTTCCGATATGAATAGATTGCTTTGAAAAGAAAGATGAATCGAGATGAGTTAAAAGTTAGAATCACCTCGAGTTTCTGAAGGGCGACGGCGTTTGAAGCGCCGGTGATGCTGATGAAAGTGTCGATTGCTTCCTGATTCGGTGTCGACGCCATAAGAGAAGAAGAAGAAGATTGGAGAAATGAAGAAGCTTGGGTTTCGCAGCAACGAAGTGATTGTAAAGGTTTCGTCTTTTGTATTGTTCTTGGAGTGACCAAGGGGAAATGTCTAAAACCAAATGTTGTTGAGTTGTGATGAAGAAATTGCAATTGAACTGGATTGGATCGGTTAAAACTCGTCGTTTTAAGATTTTTTATTTTATTTTTATTTTTATTTTTATTCTTATTACTCTTTTTAGGTAAAGGTAATGATGATGATTTTTTACTATGTGGAAAGCTTTGAGGTTTCTGGTTGGTTCTAGGGTGATTATAATTTATAAAAGTAAAGGACACATATTAAGTTAGTCAATATATAACAATATTGATTGATAAAAAATACGTTTAAATTTGTCTTCAAAAAGAGTATTTCTCACATCATCATAAAAAATTTGAGGTCCTTTATTTAGTCAACTTTTCATAGATAATTTTTATATTTTCAAAAACATTTACAGGTATGATGATTATTTTAGTTATTAATTTTAAAAAAGTAACTAAAATACTATCTTATTATATAAAACTTGGTTCTGAGAGTTAGTAACTCACATGTTAATTATAACTATCAGAGATCAAAGTTAAAAACTTACAAGATCGTGACACGTGTCAGTTTTAACGACTAAATATCCAAGTTAATAACTCATAAGATCGTGATACGTGTCAATTTTAACAATCAAAACTCACATATCAAAGTTAGTAACTCATCAGATCGTGACAAACGTAAATTTTAATGATCAGAAATCACAGTTTTCAACCATGGTAAAATGATGCATAAGATAATTGTAATCTTATTATATTAAAAAAACTTTGTTAATCTTAAAAGGAAGAGGATTATAAATATAACACTCTATATAAGCAAATAGATGATGACATATTTTTCACCAAATAAAATAATTTCAACTAGCTTTGTTTTTTTTGGTATTTTTTTTCTTCATATTATTAACATTTTGTTTGACATATCATCGTTCTTGAACAAGTCTCGAAGACAATTTGTTTGTTTTCTAATCGAAGCAACTAAACAAAAAGAATCCTAGATATTACGATGCGTTTTCGTCGTCGTTTCTTTGAATTTTGTTTCGTTTCTCAATCTCATAATGCATACTACGCAATCTTTGATTTTGAAGTGTTAACAAAGTTTCTTATGAATACCAACTAAGGTTTTTGGGACTAACTATTATTATTTCTATTAATTTGCAGGACAGGTAACATAAAAAAGAAGATGAATACACAAATGCAAGATAACAACAGAGATTATATAACACTAGATCAACTAAACAAAAAGTGTTCTTATCGTCGAACGATAGTACGTCTTACAAGAAAGTGGAAAGCAAGAAATTTAGAAAAAACACAATAGGCTCATTGGAATAAATTTTGTAAATAAAAAAGGAATTAAGGAAAATTTAAAGAAAATTATTAATTCTAAAAAATGTAAATACTCACTTCTATATAAACATAGATCGTCTCATATTATTCATCTAACAAAATAATTTATTCAGAAAGTTTGCTTTCAACTTTGTTCTATTGGTCAGTTTTTTTAATGGGAAGAAAAATTTCCTTATTTTTAGTTTGCTTTCAAAATATACTCATACTTTCTACTTTTTCAGTTTGGAATAAGTAAGATTCATATGTTGACGAAAATAAAAATAGAAGATTGATATATGCATCTTCTTTTTCTAATATTTTCATCTTTGAATTATTTGAGATTCATATATTATCGTGCTTATAATTTTCTACTATTTCATTAATTATGTTAAATTAATTTTCTTTTAATTTCTCAACCTTGATTGGTTGGTTATAGAAGTTTTTTTGTGCAAACATAATTGTTATCATTCGTTCAATCTCAAAAGAAGGTAAAGAGGAGAAGGTTATCAACCTAATGGTTGGATAAAATAGTCAAATCAAACACAAGCCTACAACAAACATTGATAGATTGGAAAAACATAAATCATTGTTGATAGATCCATAAGAGTTTGGAGACAGAGTCTACATCATGGTATGTCAAAGAAAGTTTCATGAAATACATTGGGAAATTTAAGATTAGTTACTATCAAAAGATTTTGTAACGTTGGAAAAAGGTCTTTAGTTTCATTGGTTGCTGGAGCAAGCCACTTTGAGATAGCTAAAAGACGTGAACATATTCTGACCACACAGGAGGAGGGCAAAGCCGAGGTTCTCTATATAATGGAGGAGGTTGGACGCAAGGATATCTCTCCAAGGGAGGAAGATGGGGGAGGTTGGATGCAAGATTATTTTTCCAAGAGAAGAAGGCGGAGCGAGGGTTCTCTCCAAGGTGGAGGAGGTTGGACGCAAGGTTCTCTCCGTAAGGGAGGATGGCAGAACCGAGGTTCTCTCCATGGTTAGTCATACACTATTGTGATTTAATTTATTTTGTATTCAAAATGTTTTTAAGCCAACAATTTTAGTGATTAAAGAAACTATGTAAAAGTGAAACTAAAGAGACATATAATAGGTGGCTTAATTTGTTCATATAGACATTGTCTAGGTGCTGGTAAATAATATATTTGTAACATACAGTATACCTAGGTGTAAAAAATACACTTTTAATGATAACATATATAAAAGATTTGTATATGGATATAAATCAGTGTATTATAATAATAACAAAATTCATAAATAATGTACAATAAATTATAATATATTTTATTAAATTTAATTCTATTTATAAAACTTTAAACCCGCACATCGGACGGGTCCTTATCTAGTAAAGTTATACTCTTTAGTTTTTTTTTTCAATAATCAAATAGACAATCCTTGTTAACCAAATTTAATAAGAGACAAAAAGGTTTAATTTAATCAGTGATATATATTTAGCAATCACTTAAAAATTATGAAAAAAAGAAAGAAAAATAATTAGAACTTTAACCAGACAAAAAATAGTAGTTATTTTCTATTAGCAAAAAAGAAATATAGTAATTATGGTGATTATTTTAGTTATGAATTTCGAAAAGAATAACTAAGATACTATAAAGCTATACTCTCTAGGTTTTTTTTTCAATAATCAAATAGACAATCCTTGCTAAAAAAATTTAATAAGGGACAAAAGAGTTTAATTTAATTAGTGACATATATTTTTAGCAATTACTTTTTTTTTTGTCAGGCAAACTTTCATTAATTAAGCCCAAGATGGGCAGTATGAAAGAGTGATACAAAGTGAAAATGGAGCCCAACAAATAAAGCCCAATCATTAACCTAAATACTCTAATACAAAATACAGCTAAGCACAAAATAAGTTTAGAAAGGGACACGTACTGGAACACGTGTTAAACTACGAAGTTGGGGTGGAAAACGATCGAGTCGACACAGCCTTCAACCGGAGCCGAGTCTCCGATCAGATCCAAAAATTCTGGCTATCAAATTCGTCTTTTCCGGCACAGGAATCCGTTGTTCTTCAGCTTTTTGCTCCGTATATCACCACTTTCCTTATGCATCTTCCTCCGAGTTTTAAGAAACAGAGCCTCATGAATTTTCAGATCTGTGAAGCACTGGAAAACGTGAGATGGCTAGATGTCAGATTAGTCGCAAAACTTTGCTCTCCTAAACTGTTCTTCACCCTGCACATAATTCCTCCCTCACGATTCACAAACTTAAGAAGAAACCATCATACGGTGCCAATCACGGCCACTAGTATGTGTATGAGAATTTACTCTCCTTTTGATTAGAATCGAGCAATCTAATGATCCAAAATCTCTGTAACATCATTCGGCTTTGATCTCTTCAACTTAAAAAAGATCGATCTGACTCTGCAAAAGGAAAAACAAACACAAAAATTAGCCATATGGGCTAAGAAGAACTCACATCTAAGCAAGAAAAGATAAACCGGATTTAGCCGAAAACAAAAAACGATGACAAAAGTCACCGGAAATATAATACAGCAGCTTTCTCTCTCTGAAAGATTTGAGAGAGAGAAGAGAGTTTTAGCAATTACTTAAAAGTTATAAAAAAAAAACTAAAAAAGAAAGAAAAATATTTAGAACTTTAACCAGACAAAAAAAAAATAGTAGTTATTTTTCTTTTAGCAAAAAAAAAAATAGTAATTAGAACGGTATAGTATTAAACCAGTTAGGATTTATGATAAAATTCCTAATTTCCATTTAGTTTTAAGTTTTCAATAAACTTTTTTTAAACAAAAAAGAGAAAACTAAAGAAAATTATACCAACACCAACTGTACAGTACTTACAAATAAAAAGAATAAAATGTAAAAACGGAGAAGGTGCGGTATAGTATTAAACCAGCTATCAATATTTGACTTTATCAAGGAGAGGAGCTGACCCTTCCGGTTCCGGTAGTGAGTAAGTACGCCAGTTAACAATTTAGTACTCGACCAAAGATGCAAGAGGGATTGGTTAGCATTCTCCAGCTGAGTTTTGAATCATCATCGTTCAAAAGTAAGTGTACCTTGTCGTCAACAATGCGATTTGGCCAGGTTTTTCCGGTTAGTATGTAACGGATTGCGAATTTTATTATGTCTAACGGAAAAAAGAAGACGATGTCGTAGAGCCAAATAACACCAGCCCAACGCCATCCTATTCCGTCGATTCCCGCAGTTTCCCAACTTGCGTAAACGGCAAGTATTGTTGCAAGCTACAAGGTCAAAATTATGAAATCATTAAGGAAGGAGACTTTATAATGAAGAGAAGATAATCATGTTTTTTATGCTTACAGTTTGTGATAGGATGAAAGAGACAAGCAAGAACAATCCAGGTCGCTCTAAAAAAGACTAGCTTCTTGATCGAATGACGAAAATAAGAGCTTGGCTCATAATACTGACTTGTAAGTATAAAGCAGACATCATCTCATGTTCGTTTGCTCTCAAGTCACTCACATGAGACCATAAGATGTTGTTCCTCTGAGATATTGTAGGATTTGCTTGATGATTTCTCCATGAGGCTTCCTTGGGCTCTGCATGTACCTGCTTACAACACTCACCGCAAAAGACAGGTCAGGTCGAGTGTGCAAGAGATATCTCAAGCAGCCAACATTCCTTCTAAACCGAGTAGGATCTATCTCTGCTTCATCAAGAGACTTAGAGACCTGCAACCCAAACTCCATTGGAATCACATTCGAGTTGCAGCTTTGAAGTCCTGGAATCACATTCGAGTTGCAGCTTTGAAGTCCTGCTTCTCTTAAAATCCTCTGTGCATAACCTTCTTGCTTGATAGTTATACCATCAACCCCTTGATGCACTTCTAAACCGAGATAGTCAGTGAGCCTACCGAGATCAGACATCTCGAATTTTGATGACATCCCTGCCTTAAACTCCTCAATTGATCTGAGGTTGTTTCCCGTGATGAACAGGTCATCAACATACACGGCAACAATCAACAGATCTCTTCCCTTCTCCTTTCGATACACTGCAGTCTCTTTCAAACACCTTTTGAAACCCAATTCTTTCAGAATTTGATCCAACTTAGTGTTCCAGGCTCGTGGAGCTTGCCTTAGACCGTATAGAGCTTTTGTCAACTTGTAAACTCGATGTTCTTCCCCCTTGATCTCAAATCCTTCGGGTTGATCGACATAAACGTCTTCTTTCAACTCACCGTGCAAGAAAACCATCTTCACATCTAAGTGATGGATCTCCCACCCATCTGATGCAGCCATACCAATTAACATCCTTATAGTCTCCATACGTGCGACTGGAGAAAAAGCTTCTTCATAATCAACTCCACTTTCTTGAACGTAGCCTTTAGCTACAAGCCTCGCCTTGTATTTGTTCACTGTCCCGTCTGCATTCCTCTTGACTTTAAAAACCCATTTGAGACCAATCACTTTCACACCCTGCGGTCTATCAACAAGAAACCAAGTCTTGTTTTTGTTGATAGAATCAATCTCATCCTTACAAGCCACTCTCCATACTTGCTTTCCTTTTGCTTCCTCATAAAACCGTGGTTCATCATTTATCATTAACAGTAACATCTCACTTTCGATTGATGCTAACAACACATAGTCATCGAGATACTTAGGTGGTTTAGATTGTCGTCCTGACCTTCTTAGAGATGGTTGCTGATTCTCATGAGTGACGACATGCTCATCAACAACTCTGTCTTCAAATCTCTCGGTTATACCGTCCTCTGATTCTGCTCTGTTTTCATCACTTTGATCTTGTTCTGCAGAATTTGTTGATTTTGGTCCTTTTCCAGCATCCTCTATGTCTCCCCATTGCATAAGAAACATCTCTGGTTCTCTGTTATCTCTGGTCTCTGCTCTGTTCCAGCTCCATTTGTTTTTCTCATCAAAAACAACATCTCTGCTGACTACAATTCTTCTAGATGTCGGGTTGTACAGTCGATATGCCTTGGATCCAGGTTCGATACCAAGGTGAACTAACGACTGCGAACTGTCATCCAACTTCTTAAGACCTGCAGTATCAGCCTTAGCATAAGCTATACACCCAAACACTCTCAGGTGATCAATGTTTGGCTTTCTCTCTCGCAAACATTCATACAGAGTAATGTTGTTTAGTGCCTTAGTGGGTATCCTGTTGATCACATACATACTATGACGAACCCCTTCTCCCCACAAGTAGTTTGGAACCTCCATGGCCTTGAGAATGCTCCTTGTCATCTCCATGAGAGTCCTATTTCTCCTCTCCACTACGCCATTCTGCTGTGGAGTATACGGAGCTGTCAGATGTCTCTTTATCCCAGTTGATTCACATAAAACATTGAACTCATTTGAGGTGAATTCACCACCTCTGTCTATTATGAGAGTAATGATTTCTTTTCCAAGTTCCTTCTCCACACTACTCTTGAACGCCTTAAAGCTCCCAAAACGCTTCACTTTTCTCTTTTATCAAGACAGACCACATATATCTTGAAAAATCATCCACAATAACAAATATATATCTGTTATGTGCTAAGGTTGCAGGTGTTATAGGCCCGCATAGATCAGCGTGAAGAAGCTCTAATGGCTTAGAAGCTCGATACATTGTGGCTTTTGGGAATGACTGCCTTGTTTGCTTCCCAACAAGACAAGACTCGCACAACTTCTTCTCTTCTTTAATCTCTGACAAGCCATGATCCATCTTCTGTGTCGACATAGCTTTCAAAGCTTTAAAGTTAATGTGGCCAAGCCTAGCATGCCACTTCCAGGTATCATCCTCGATGCGAGAGTGTAAACAAACCGGTCTTCCCACCTTAAGACCAATTTTGTACAGTCTATTAGTTGATCTCAGAACTTTTACAACAGCCTGTCGTTTGGATCGTGGACTGTCAACCAATTTTGTCTCATTCGCACATCACAACCGACTTCTGTAGCCTGTCCTAGGCTCAAGATATTGCTCTTGAGGTCAGGAATATAGTAAATATCATTCACTAGAACCTGTTCCTCACCTTTGCTCTGAAAGATTATTGAGCCTTTACCTCTTATTTCCACACAAGATCCATCTCCAAACTTTACCTTGCCTCCAATGTTCTCATTGAGCTTAGAAAAGTTATCCTTATGGCCTGTCATATGGTTACTAGCTCCATTGTCTAAATACCACATCCCATCCTCCTTGGTGTAGTTTCTTGGGATAACCCTTTCTTCATTCAAATAGACAATCTCATGTAAGAACAAGTCTTTGTCCGCTTCCTCTGTTTCTTCAGTCTCGATTTTGTTAGCTTCTTGATTTCTCTGAACCTTCTCCGGACACTGTAAGGCGTAGTTACCAGGTTTGTCACAACAGAAACAAATAATGATCTTCTCCTTCTTGTCTTGTGTTTTGTTCTGTTCTGTATTAGACCGGTCCTGTGTGTTGTACTGATTGTTATACTGCGAATTGTTTCTCCCTCTACCTCTTCCTCGGTAACCTCTTCCTCCATAGCCTCTCCCTCTACCACGTCCTCTGCCTTGAAAACCATTATTTCCACTGTTATAATTCGTTTGATATTGATCTGAGTTGGAGAACATCAGTTTTGTTTGATTTTCTTCAGGAAGTCCTTCTCCTGCAATTCTTTCTTCAAACGCTTTTAATCTACCCACTATATATTCGAAGCTTGTGGTGTTGAGGTTGAGAACTTGTTCAAGCGAAGCTACCATATGAATAAACTTGCTTCTAGGTAGACTGTTCAAAAACTTCTTCACAAGTCTTGGTTCTTCAATGACCTCACCAAGTGCCCCTGCCTTGGTTGCGATCTCCGATAATTTTCCAGCAAAAACGTCGACCTTATCACCCTCTGTCTTTCGTATCTTCTCGAATTCTGACATGAGTGTCTGCAAACGAGCCTCCTTGACACGTTCAGCTCCAAGATTCCTAGACTGAATTGAGTTCCAAATCGCTTTAGGAGTACGCAAGTTACCAACCTGCATGGTAAGTGATTCTGGAATCGACTGAAACAACAAAGCAGTAGCGATGTCGTTCTTCTCTTGATCATCCGATCCTGGTTCTATTGTCTCCCATACTTTCTGAATACGCAGCATGATCCTCATCCTCATGGACCATACCGTGTAATTCGTTGAAGTCAGAAGAGGACATTGCAGAGAGATACCTTTCTCTAGCTCCTTCGGTCGTGATGATTCAACTATCTCTCCCATAGTTGTGGTTCGATGTTCAACAGCTTCTTTAATCGAAACACAACTTGATCGATTAAACCTGGCTCTGATACCATGTTAAATTTGGACTTATCTTGGGCTTCTAACTAAAAACCAATTGGCAATTAGTAGATTGACCCTAACCCTTTATATATTAATGATAGTCCCTTCAAACTTTAGATGTGGGACTTGGATTGTATCCCAACAATCTCCCCTTCAAACCAAGGACCACATGTGGAATATTAACACGCCTCCTCGAGATGATAACTCTATCTCGAACCGATCCCACTTGGACCGATAATAAACCCCTTCTTGGGCCCCCATTACTCGGGTTAACAAGAGGCATGTCCGTATCCACTTTTCTAGGTCCACCAGAATTTTAACCTTGGGCTCTGATACCAAATATAAGATAGAAAAGACTTTGTTATATGAATATCTTCCTTATATTATTGCTTAGAAAATCTCCTCTCAAAACTAAACAATGTTTGCACTCTTTTCTTATCTCTTGATCACACCTCAATCAATGATATATATAGTGCTTTATCTCCTATTTCTATTTGGACTAAACTAACTCCTAATCCTTCTAGGAATTGTCCTAAGCCTCTCTTGTCCTTATCTTCCTTGGTAAGGATGTCTTGGGCTTTAAGTCTTGAAGTTTATCCAACAGTTTCGGTGTAATGCGAGTCATTCAACCATGTTGATACGTGAGGTTACGAGTGAGGAGATAAGTAAGGTTCTCTTCTCTATGCCGGCTAATAAAAGTCCAGGACCAGTTGGCTACTCTAGTGAACTACAAAGCTGCATGGCCTATCATTGGCAATGATTTCACGGTGGCGGTTCAGTCGTTCTTCAAGAAGGGATTTCTACCAAAGGGTGTAAACACAACCATTCTTGATTTGATCCCTAAAAAGGAAGATGCTAGTGTTATGAAGGATTACAGGCCCATATCTTGCTGTAATGTCATATATAAAGTGATTTCTAAGATCCTCGCCAACCGCCTTAAAGTTCTGCTCCCCGATATCATTTCTTCGAATCAATCTGCATTTGTTAAGGATAGATTACTCATGGAAAATGTCTTATTAGCATCAGAACTGGTCAAGGATTATCACAAAGCGGACATCTCTCCCCGCTGTGCTATGAAGATAGACATTTCTAAAGTATTTGACTCAGTCCAATGGTCTTTCCTACTCAACACGCTATAAGCATTAGGATTCCCTGAACAGTTTATTCACTGGATACGGCTCTGCATTTCAACAGCTACATTCTCAGTTCAAGTTAACGGTGAATTAGCGGGTTTTTTTGGCAGTGCGCGTGGTTTGCGACAGGGATGCTCCCTCTCTCTATACCTGTTTGTCATCTGCATGAATGTCCTCTCACATTTGATCAATAAAGCGGCTGCGGAGAACCGATTTGGTTACCACCATCGCTGCCACAATTTAAACCTCACTCACCTCTGTTTCGCCGATGATCTCATGGTTCGCTGATGGTACTAATCGTTCTATAGAAGGTGTGATTCAAATTGTTGATGAGTTTGCCACATATTCGGGCCTGAAGATTAGTCTCGAGAAGTCTACTCTTTACATGGCGGGTATCTCCCCTGCTGTACAAACCAAACTCCAAGAAACTTTCCCCTTTGAAGCTGGCACCCTACCGGTACGTTATCTTGGCTTGCCACTCCTGACCAAGGTAATGACAAGCCAAGATTACTCCCCACTGGTAGCAAAGATACGACATAGAATTATTACCTGGACAGGTCGTTTTTTGTCTTATGGCGGAAGGTGACAACTTATCAAGTCGGTCCAAATGAGCATTACCAATTTTTGGTCCTCCGCTTTCCGATTGCCAAGTAAATGCATGAAAGAAATTGAGAAACTCTGCTCTACTTTCCTCTGGAGTGGCCCCGATCTTAAGACTCATAATGCAAAAGTTTCTTGGCTGGATATTTGCTTACCTCACTGCGAAGGTGGTCTCGGCTTAAGATCATTGAAAGAGATAAACACCGTCTGCGGTCTTAAACTCATTTGGCGGCTCCTCTCCAAAACATCTCTATGGGGACAGTGGGTTCACACTTATCTAATCCGCAACAACTCCTTTTGGGAAGTTGCAGCCTCACCTTCTCAAGGGTCTTGGATGTGGCGTAAACTACTTAAGCTTCAAAGTCTAGCAAAAACTTTCCACTCAAAAGAAATACGCAGCGGTGAAACCACTTCTTTTTGGTATGACAGCTGGTCTTCAATGGGTCCGTTATTTGATCTCTTAGGCAATAGGGGCACTATTGATCTTGGCATCTCCAAGTCTGAGACTGTAGCATCCGTAATGCTAACCCATCGAACAAGGAGACGTAGAGTGGATGTTCTGAACAAAGTGGAATCTGAGATTGTGTCTGCGAAACAGAAGCAGCAGCCCCACACTGCTGATGTGCACCTTTGGAAATGGGGATCAGGTTTCAAACCGAAATTCTCGACCAGGGAGACCTGGAATCAGCTGCATACAGAACGGCCAGAATGTGCTTGGGTGAAGGGTGTTTGGTTCTCTCAGGCTACACCAAAGTTTGCCTTTATCACATGGCTAGGAATGCTTAATAGACTCTCAACGGGTGATCGTATATTAAAGTGGAATGGAAGTGTTGTCCCCTCATGTTATCTCTGCAATGCGCCACTGGAAACAAGAAATCACATCTTTTTCCAGTGCCCATATTCCCATCAAATCTGGAGCAAACTCACAAACGGTTTACTTGGCACTCAGTCGACAGCGGACTGGGACGAACTCAAGGTACTCATTACAGGTTCTACCATGAAAAAGATCCCTCTGCTCTTTCTGCGATACTCTTTCCAGGTCACGGTATACTCTCTATGGCATGAGCGTAACAGCCGTAAACATGGTGAAGACCCACTCTCTGCACATCGCTTATGCCAACGGATAGACAAAACCATTCGGAACAAACTTCTTCTCCTCTTGAACTCTAGCCACCGTGACTATGAAGACATCTTAGTGCTCTGGTTCTCCACCAGAACATAAGTTTATTTTCAGTGTTTTAAAGTTTATTTAGCCTCAAAAACGTTACATTTACTGTAAAGAAAAGGTTTTTTTTGATGAATAAAAATTTTACATTCTTTTTTTTTTTTTGAATAAAATGTAAAATTTATTCGAAAAAGCTTTGTTACATCAAGTGCAGCGTTTGTTGAAGTAAATGAAATACATATTACATACTAAAGTTTTTGCTTAAGGAGAGGGGTATCTTGAGGCAAGCCATGTCACCAGGCAGTCCCGAAATCGCCCATCTCCTTGTTCTTGGATAGAAAGTAACCGGTTTCTGATTTGGAGGTTAAGTCTTCGGATAAGTTGGGCAGAAGGGATCGCGGGTGTCCCATTTCGTCGATTGTTGCGTTCCATCCACAATGAGTGGACTGTTAGCTGAAAACTATACCGTAGTAGAAAAAGTTTGTCCTGACCCAGTGAAGTATTCATGAGCAGCGGGATTAGATCCATGAGTTTGTATAGCGCGTCAGAAGCAAATTTGAGCTGAGCCCCGACGAAACCTCCCGCGAGTAATGACAGGTAAAGAACAAGTGGTCCCTAGTTTCCATGGTATGATTGCAAAAGATGCACTGTGTTTGAGCCCCAACATTCCATCTCTGCATTCGGTCTCCTGTTGAAAGGCGGTTTTTAAGAGCAAGCCAAACGAGGAACGACTATTTAGGTGTAGCATGCTTAAACCAAACTCCCCAACTCCAAGTGTTCTTCATTCTTTGTTGTCTAATTGGAAATAATATATAGATTATATTATAGATTGTTGTATAAGTATAGCTGAAAACAAGTTTATAAATAAAATGATTAACTTAAAATAAAGACAAGAGGGATGATTAAAACTTACTTTATTTAAACTTGATTTAAATACAAGAGTAAAGGTACAAACTTTGAAAACAAACTTATGAAAACTAGAGAGTAAGATGTATAGGGAATTTTTGAATGATCGCTAAAAACACTCTACCCTCTCCTATTACTCTCACTTCCTTATTTATACGAAGCTGGATGAAGTTGCATGAAGTTGTTGTAGACGTGTCCTATTTTTGAGATTGCGATAGATGAGTAATCCTTTGTTGATTGAAGTCTTTTTCTTGTTATAGTCTTGAAGTCTTCATTTCTTGGTCTTGAAGTCTTGTATTGATAGTTGAGCAGTTGCATAATTGGGTTTTTGTCTTCATCTTGTCTTGAAAATTGGAGTCTTGATGGAGTCGGTGGAAGAGGTTGCTTCTTTCTTCTACAAAATTATATACTAAATATATATGTAGTTATATTACAAGCATGATTTAAAAATATTTAAAAGAGCTGTAGTAGCATACTTTCACGTTTTTTTTTTCCGATAAAGATGTTTTAAAATGGATCGTCGTCTTGCGTATTGTTGTCTTGCATTACATCATCTTCGTCGTCTGAGGAGGATATTTGCATCGCAGTTGTCTCGAGGAGTTTCTTGAGTTTTTCTTTGCCTTTACTTTTCTTGGATCCGGAGGACGAAGTCGTTGATTCTGTAGGACTTGGTGGTTTGCGGGGCGAAGTTTTTGTTTAAATAGGTGGTAATGCTCGGGATATTGTAGCTACGGATTTCTTAATTTGTTGATGTGTCTGGATCCATTTCTCCAAGTTGGATAAAGAGCAGCGGTCGAGGTTGTACTTGTCCCACCATTTGATTCTGAATTCTCGGACTAGTGAATATGGCATCTCCGGTAAGATGGGTAGAAGGTTGTAGTGCCAAGATAGTATCCAGGGTATTCCCATATCTATGTGGAAGGCTATCTTTGGTAGAGGGCCAACGAGTTGGTGCTTTTCGTGTTTAGTGTAGTAGGGTAGTGAAACCTTGGGTATTTGGGGAGGATATATGTCATCGGTTGGGCCAAACCAGTACCACCATTCGTAGAACCATCCTGGTATTGTCTTAGGGCAATGAAAGTCGAAGGAGAGGAACCAGGAGTGATCATAGGTTCATAAGTAAAAGGTGTGGAGAAAGGCTTTCTGGTAATCTATGTAGGTAAATCTTGGAATATGGAACCCCGGGATGGAGAATTCTGTTGCAGTGTGCAGGTTTATGAATCCGAGATCTTGGGGATTGCATACTTTGAGGATTTTGCAGGTGGAGTAGGAAATGAGGTTTGGGTCATTCTTGTCGGTATGGTGGGTTATTTCTACTGATTTGGTGTCTACGAGAATGAATTCGTAGAATGTGCGGTTTTTGGTAAGGTTATCGGTAAGGTATTGGCTTTCTTCGTAAAATATGCGGTTGGTATATTGGGTTAGGTCTTTAAGGGATATTGGTTTGGTAAATGAGGTTGTAATAAGGTGTTGGCGTTGTGGTTTAAGGAAGTAGGACAATTTTTGGTCTACGGTTTTTTGTGAGGTGGATGGATTGGATATTTTTTTGTGGCTGGGGGTTGACGGCTTTTGCATAGGATAGAGGAGGAAATTCCACCAACGGAGAGAATTGGTTACTAGTGGTTAATTGCTTTCCTTGTAAATGTGGTTGATTCTTGATGTAGTCTGATGCACTCATTGGTTTCTTTTGTGTTTCACTCATTTTGGTGATCCTGAGATTTTCCCTGTAAATACTCCCTTGTTAGAAAATCAGGTAAAGAATTGTTTTCTCCTTTTATATATTGTATATCAAAATCAAAAACAGATAAAATAGCTTGCCATCTAGCAAATATTTGTTTAGAAACTAAGTTTTTAACATCCTTTTGTAAAATCTCTTTGGCCGATTTGCAATCGACACGTAGTAAAAACTTTTTGTTTATTAAATTATCTTGAAATTTAGAAATACAATTTACTATAGATAAAACTTCCTTTTTAACTGTAGAGTAATTCTTTTGTGGTCCAAGCCAAACTCCTGAGTGGAAACGGACTATTGACTCTTGGGTAGACTCTGGCATTTTCTGTTTAAGGATCCCCCCATAACCTATTTCTGATGCATCTGTTTCTACTATCATGAATGCATTGGGGTGTGGGATGACTAGACATGGTAGTGTTATAACCTTTTTCTTGATATCATGGACTAGACTAGTATGCAGACTTGACCATGGTATGGGGTTCTTTTGTAATCTTTGAAATAATGGTTGTATAGTTTTTCGAAGATTAGGTAGAAAATCAGATATGTAGTTTAAGCAACCTAAAAATCTTTGTAATTGTGATTTCTCTTTTATTTCATCTGGAAATTTATTTGCAAATTCTATAGATCTAGATATAGGTGTTATAGTACCTTGATATATGTTGTGGCCTAAAAAACGTATTTTTGTTTGAAATATTTGCATCTTTTTTGCGGATACTACTAGTCCATGCTTTTTAACAATGTTAAAAAGGTGTATAGATGTTTAAAGTGTTGGTCGATAGATTTTGAATATATTAACACATCATCTATGTATACAATAGAGAAGGTGGAGTAAGGGTTAAATATGTCGTTCATTATATTTTGAAATTCGGATGGTGCATTTTTTAAACCAAAAGGCATAACATTCCATTCATAGTGCCCAAAAGGCACTGTGAATGCTGTTTTATATTTATCCTTCTCGGCAATTTGTATTTGCCAAAATCCACTTTTCATGTCAAATTTAGAGAATATACAGGCGTCATATAATCGTTTTAATAGATCTCTTTTGTTTGGTATTGAGTATCTTATCCATTGTATTACATTGTTTAAGGGTTTATAGTTGATTACTAAGCGTGGTACTCCTCTTTCTTTTTCAGCTTGGTTGTTTACATAAAATGCTGAACAACGCCAAGGAGATTTAGATTTTCTTATTAAGTTTTTATCTAGTAATTCTTGTATTTCTTTTTTACAATGTTCTAGAAGTTCTTGATTCATTTGAATGGGTCTAGCTTTAGTTGGAATATTTTTTTCATTAAAATCTTTTTCGTAGGGTATTTCAACAATATGTTTTTTTCTTTCCCAAAAGGCATTTGGAAGTTCAGAACATACTTGGTTTAGTAGTTCGACTTCTAATGTTTTTATTTTATTTGTGACTTGTGGATCACTTAGTTGTTTTTCTATCTGTTGGTATTTTATTTCTTGTTGTAAATATTGTATATGTTTTTGTTTCCCGTCTATTAAGTTTATGGATTTCTCTATTGTTGAATTTTGTAAGGCTAAGATTTCTTTTGTTTTCATTGGGGATAGAAATTCAAACATTATTTTTTCTCCTACAATTTTTGTGGTAATTCCTAGTTCTGTAACCTTAAACGGATAAATTTGTGTAAAAAATGGAGTTCCTAGTATAACTTCTTAGCTTAAGTTTTTTACAAGGATAAATTGAGTTTTAAAACAATAATTTTTGTTACAGATTTTTGCTTTAGGTAATTTATAGTTGACCTTCAAACTACTTCCGTTTGCACCGCTAAGTTTCTCATATGTTTTTTCATAGAATTTTGTAGGAACTATTCCTTCTCTAATACAATTATATTCAGCTCCTGTATCTAGAAATGCTATTGTTTCTAGTTTAAAATCATACCCTATGTGTAATGTGATTTTTGTATACCATTTTTGATAGTTTATTTTGTTTGTTTATGGTTTTCGAGGTTGCTTGTGGAGGGTTGGTCCATTGTTGTGGGTGGAGATTCATGGAGTTTTGGTTCTATAAGGGCTCATCTAGCGTCTACTTGCAATTGGTGAAGTTGATGTTGGTGAACTATTTGTTATAATTCTTTTATTTGTATTTTTAAATTTTTAACTTCTCCTTGTAATTCACCAGTAGTTACTTGTTTAAATAGTGTTGGAGAGGGATATTTTTCTATTATTTTGTTAAGACTAAAAGGTTGTGGAGTTAATAATTGATTTTCTCGTTGCACTAGATCTTTTAATTTTAATAAATATTCCTTTTTTGTTTCTTGATCATCTATCTTATATAATATCTATTAAAAATTGTTTATCAATGTCTTTTGTAATTACGTTTATTGTTTTACAATTGCATATTCCATCTGAAATATTTTCAGAATTTTGAAAGGATGTGTCACTTTCATCTTCTATTATGTCTAGAGAAGGGTTGCTACTGAGTTCTTCTGAATTTTCAGTTTCTGAAAGAAGTAATTTTTCTAATTTTTCTCTAATGTCTTATTGATTGTGAAATATTTCATTGATTTTTCTTTTCATTTTACAATCTGTAGATTTATGTCCTGGCCTTTTACAGTTCCAGCATATAATTCTTTCTTTTCTAGATGGTTTCTCGTTGGTGTTTTTGTTTTTTGTATAGTATGAGTTTGAAAATTTCTTTGTAAATCTTTTCTTTTTATTATAAGGTTGTGGATAAAAAGGTTTATTTTGTTTGCGTAGTTTTCGTCTTTCTCTAGAAGGTGGAGTGAGACGGTTGTAACCATATTGTTCACAAACTGAACCCATAGTTTCTCCAAATTTAAATTTGTTACTTTGTTGTTTATCTTTGTTATCCCATGGTATTGGTTGTCTTCTAGAATAGTCTTTTAGTTTATTAATTAATCGTTCTGCAAAAAATGATGGTAATCCTGTGATGAACCGTTCTTTCCAGAAGGGTTGGTTGCAGTCGTGTCTTTGAAATATGTTGGTTATAAATATATCTTTATACCATTTAAAGTCCCTTAGTGTTGGACATCTAAGATTTGTTAAAATAAGTTTTTTACTTGTTAGTTCTTCTGAAGGGTTTCCTACAAAGTGCATGGTTATGGTGTGGAGTAATACTTCTACAGCATTTTGAACTTGGTCTTCTTCATAAAAACCATCTTCTCCTTCTACTCTTCTAGTTTCAGTATGGTTTAGAATAGAATTTTGAGTTTCTACGCCTAAAGCATTGTCCCACCAGAATTTTAAGGCTCCATTGAAGCCCGAGATCAGCATGACATATGCTTGGTGGTCTGACATTCCTTTAGCTTTATAGGATAGGGTTGCCATCCCTATTTCTTGAAATAAATTCATCATTTCATATTCGGATCTACCATCTATATTCCATTCATATATGCCTTCTCCGTTGTAAAAGTTTGTTGAGGGAAATTTATGATGTTCTTCAAATAATAAGTCGGGTGGTGAGTGCCTTGGATAATATGGTTTTTTGGATGGTTGAAAGTTCCTTTTTATTCTATTTATTTCTATATCGGTTTCAGATTGAATGTTTTCATCAATATTATTTATCCCTTTGGCTTTGTCTAGTCTATCTAGTCTAGTTGAGATCGATTTTAAAATTTCATTTTCAGGGAATTTAATTGGTTTTGTTAATGGTTTGAAGAGAGGTGGTGAGACTGCGGTAAAGGGTGGAGATAACGGCTGATAGTTTGTTGTTATGTTTTTCTCATCTTTTTCTAGTTTGTTATCAAGGTTATCTACTTGTCGTGAAATAGTATGTAATATTTGACTTTGATAATTATTTTGTTCATATACTATTTTAAGGTCAGCCATACATATTGAATCTTTATCATCTCGGTTTGCCCCAGTTCTGCAAGGTGTAGCTATTACTTGTCTTTGGGGAGTGTGAATTTTTATGTCTTTTAAAGGTGGATGGACTGATTTGTGTATTTCTCCGTTAGTCATTTCCCATGTGTGATATAATGTGGAACTAGTGTTTATTGATTCATTTTTATATGGGTAGCATATGTCATTTTCTAAAGAGTATGTTTCAAACCATGTGAAAAATGGAATATTTACTTCTATATTTTCCATGTAGTTATACCATATTTCTCTAAAAGTTATAAGTTTTTCTTTATTAAAAGCTTGAAAGTACCATTTTCTTTTATCTCCGTTTTTATCTGATAAAAATTCTTCTTTAAGGTAATCTTTGTCTATTGTAAATGTTTTTATGATAACATTTATTGATTTAAAATCTGAAGCTGTTGGGGAAGTAGGAAAGTTAGACGATCCTACTTCTGATTGTTGAACCGGTTCAGCTATTGGTGCTTGAAAAATAATAGGTTTTTTCCCTTGGCTTTTTGTTAAAATTTGTTCTACACTTTCTTCTGATTCAGTGCTAGCTTGGCCAGTTTTGTACTCAGAGAAAGATGAATGTGGGTAGAATGAACTAAATTTTAATGATGGTGGATCTCTGAAAGAACCAAAGTTTAATAATATTTTTCCATCATATTGTTCTGTTATACTTGTAATAGTTCTTTGTTCAAAGTTTCTTGGTGGTTGAGTAATATTAATTTTCCATTGATCAGGAATTGTAATTTCTGTCCATTTTAATTGTTTAGGTGTGTATGTAGAGGTTGGTGTGTCTTTACTATGTGCAGCCAATATTGTTGTTTCGCCTTTATCATCTTGCAATAAACATCGTGGGTTGAACTCAGATTTAGATTGTTTAAAGTAAATTTGATACAACAATAAATAGCCATGTCTTTCTTGCTGAAATTTAATTTCAGGCAAGTGTACGTTTAAAACTAAAGTATTAAATATTGTAGGGTCATGTAGGCTTATTTGAAAATTTGGTGCACAATTAAAATATATAGCTCCGTTACATAAGTTTGACTGTACTGCTCTAATAAGGAGTCTTCAAATTTTAAAAGTGTTTTATCTCTTAATAACATGAGTATTGGAGAATCAATCCCTGTTCTAGATAAAGGTTTAATTGCTATTTGTATTAGACCAAAATGAATATAATTAAAGTTTTTTCTTTTATAGTTTTCTAAAGCCATAGAAGAAAGTAGTTTAATTTCTTCAAATTCATTTTGTAATGATAAAGTTTGTTCATGTTCTTTGATTGAATATGCAGTTTTAAAATCAAAAGCTCCTATTTGATATATATTTTGCGGATTAACATGCGGTAGTTGATCTTTTGATATTTCTTGATTAAAAGTTATAATTTTTGACATAATTTCTCTTGAATTAATTGTTTTTTGAGATGTAGAAGATGATGCATGCTTAGACTTAAAAAACTTCCTAACCTTAGATGCCGTGTTTAAAGTATCCTTAATCTGATGCTAAAAATGCAAACTAACCGATCTTATCGATGGCGTCTGACGCATGGGCTTACCAACGGACTCACTGCCTCCTGGTCTTACAGTCTGGAACACCTATGCTATCAATGTTTTTGACAAGGTACTGGTAGCTTGGTTTCTAACACTAGGCTTAAGTATAGATTAAACAAGTATCTTTTGGCTTGGATGTTTTAAGATAAAACATATATCATACTATAAGTGAAAATCTTTTGGCTCTGAGCAGCGGGATGAGATGAGTCCATGAGTTTGTATAGCGCGTCAGAAGCAAATTTGAGCTGAGCCCCGACGAAACCTCCCGTGAGTAATGACAGGTAAAGAACAAGTGGTCCCTAGTTTCCATGGTATGATTGCAAAAGATGCACTGTGTTTGAGCCCCAACATTCCATCTCTGCATTCGGTCTCCTGTTGAAAGGTGGTTTTTAAGAGCAAGCCAAACGAGGAACAAGTATTTAGGTGTAGCATGCTTAAACCAAACTCCCCGACTCCAAGTGTTCTTTGTTCTTTGTTGTCTAATTGCCTCCCAAGTATCCGTTGTGTTAAAACTGGTCCGATAGCAGTCGCCCTTACCCTTCCAGAGCACAATGTCATCCCCTGTCCCCAGTCCTTGTGTACGCAGCCAATCAATTAGCTGCTCCACCTGGTTGAACCACGCATTGCGATGGTGTCGTCGACGGTGAGTCATGACAACCTCCGCAACAGTTGTGTAGAGACCAATACCCATGTCAATGCAACCTCGTTGTCCTGCAGTGACTATTAGGCAGCCTAGAGAAGACCAGTTGTCATGCCAAAAAGAAACTTGTGAACCCTCATGCACCTCGTAGGAAACGAAATCATAAGCAAGTTGACGGTATTTTAGGATCTTCTTCCACATCCAAGATCCTAAAGTAGTAGTCTCCTTAACCGACCAGAATGATCCTTTATTTATCAAGTAGATTCGCAACCATTGAGCCCAGAGGGACTTTGTCGAGAGCAGTCTCCAAATAAGCTTTAGACAGCTTACTTTGTTGGCTTCCTTCAATGATCGCAGACCTAAACCCCCTTCGTCCTTTGGAGTACAAACCTCACACCATGCAACTTTGGCCTTTTTTGTGTTCAAACTTGGTCCTGACCACAAAAATGCAGAACAGAGACTATCTATTTCATCTATTTCATGAATACACGAACTGGGCAGCCTGAATGCAGACATCCAAAAATTAGTCAAGCTATGAATAACAGAGGCGATAAGTTGTAGTCGTCCCGCAAACGAAAGGTGCCGTGCTGTCCAACTGCTTATGCGTTCCTTAACACGTTCTATTAGAGGTTTGTAATCTGAAGTTGTCATCCGCTTGGTGAGAAGAGGTAGACCGAGGTATCGTACAGGTAAACTGCCTGATGCAAAGGGGAAAGAGTGAAGGATATCCTCTTTGTCTGTGTCAGTAACACCTGCCATATACAAAGTAGATTTCTCCAAACTAATCTGAAGCCAGATACCGCTGCAAAGTGTTCAAAAATCTGCAATGTACCCTCAATTGAACTCTTAGTGCCATTTGTAAATACTAACAAATCATCAGCAAAACACAAGTGTGTTAGCTGCAGTTTTTGACAACGGGGATGATAGCCTATGCGTTGCTCCAGAGCCGCCTTATCCAACAAATGGGATAGAACATGCATACAAATGACGAATAGATAGGGAGACAGAGAGCAGCCTTGCCTCAGTCCTCTCGCACTACGGAATAGACCAGCCAGTTCTCCATTGACTTGCACTGAGAAAGAAGCTGTGGTGACACAGAGCTCAATCCATTTGATAAACTGCAGAGGAAAGCCTAACACAGAAAGCGTGGAGAGCAAGTAAGGCCATTGAACTGAATCAAACGCCTTTGATATGTCGATCTTTAAAGCACATCTGGGAGTGATAGTGATGTGATCGCAGGACGCGACCTCAGCCAAGAAGACCAAGATACGCCGGACGCGACCGAGACGCCTGACCAAGACGCGGCCAAGGCTCCAGCGATCCTTCCCGGAGCCACCACACGTTCCAAGAGCTCAGCAAAGGCGGCCAAACAGCGGCTCAACCTATTTGTCCGAACCTACGTCCAACACCAGCCACCCCACAAAGACTCCGAAGGCTCAGTCCGCTTAGTCTTCACTCTTACCCAAGAGTGAAGACGGTCAAGTCGTTAAGCGAGGAAGTGTACTCCTTTTCCTCACTCCGGGTTTGTCCCAATGGGTTTACCGGAGAAGGTTTTAACGAGGCATGGAGCTAAACGCAAAACGCCTAAAGGCTAAGTTGCTTCACGCGCAAGGCCAATGCGGTTATCTCTTTTTCCCTCTTACTTTTGGTTTAATTTTGAACTTGAGAATATTCTCTTTTGATCCTATGTTTGTGAACGTTGGAGAGTGTTTGTGGCTAAGCGTGTTAGTCAAAAGGTGGCGATGTGTTCTCTTTGTAAAGGGGACACGTCAAAAGGACAATGTGCGGATCAAGATGGATCCGCGTGTCCTTAAGCTCCTATCTAGACCTAGCTATTGAAACTCTCCTTAAGCCTTTGTTCCTCCTTAGACTTGTATGAAAATAAAACTTTTCCTCAAGAGAGATTCTTGAAACTTGTCTCACTCTTCTCTTTCTTCAATCCGGGATTGAACCTTGAGAAAACCCTAACAAGCCTCGAACCGGGTTCGACCTTGTTGGAGACCGTATCAAGAGGAGAGCCAAACCTCTTGTGTCGTCACTCGATCCATCCGTATTTCCCCTCACTTCGTTTCCATCTGTCCTCTTCTTAAACTCGAGTCCTCCTTCTTCAGTTCTCGAGCTCCCCACGAATCATCTCAAATCATCCCCGCTATCGCTTCCCCTCGTAGATGTCCACCCGCTCGTTCCGCATCCGTACTGTCCGATTGAACCGTTCGTGGCTTCTCGACGTATCTCCCGAATGGCTCGTTTGAAATCCTTCAAACTCCATTTCCCTCGTTTGATTCTCTCCTAGACCCGAAGCCCAGAACCTCGGCCGAGGAAAGATTCACCGACTGAAAGTTGACCGAGAGCTCAAGCCGCGTCCGTACCGCAACCGTACCGTGACCGTGACCTCGGGTCGCATCAGCTTGGTATCAGAGCTTCAAAGCTCCTACGAGGTTGTTTCTTTCCAGAACTCTCAGTTCCTTTAAAGTTTCAATCTTTGAGTTTAAAGCTTGCACCTTTTAGCTCCATAGGACTCGCTTGTTCTTTTTGGTTTTATTTGGTGCATGCTTAGGATTGTCTTTCGTTCGCTTAGGTTGTTAGAATTCGCATTAGTTCTTCGTGTTCATATCTCTGTTCCTTTGTGTTCTTGCGAGTTCACTTTTGGATCCATAAAGCTAGTTACGCGTTTTATTTTTGTGTTTCCGGTCTTAGGCATAAAGCAATTCTTGTCGCGTAGCACTTTTACTTTTGCTTTTGCTTTATTTGTTTTAGTCATAGGATTGCATGTGTCATAGCTGTCCTCAATCATTGTTAGTGAAACGAATCTTTGTGTGGTCCTCTTGAGCGTGTGAGACTCACGTGTGGTATTCTTTTGCGAGGTTTAAATTCAAACTTATACCGCGGAGCCACGCCACGTCACCAACAACCAGTCCGTACGATGGCCGAAGAAGTTCCACCAGCGCCACCAGAGATTGGTGTCACCCTCGCCGCATTACGAACCGGCCTAGAGCAACTATCTGATCACCTCACGAGGATTGAACTTATGAATCCTCCTCGCGAAGATCCGTTACCCGCGAGGCGACCACGACGCGAGCCGGCAAGTGATCAGTCCGATGAGGACTTTGAACCGAGGCCTAGACGACGACACCGCTATGACGATCAAGACGAGGAAGGCCCAAGACGTTACGAGCCGAAACACAAGATGGTCCATGGACCACTTATACTCGTGCCATGCCTATCCGGAGCTACGAAAGGTCCAATATGCGGTGGCACAATTCACCGATCACGCCCTTACCTGGTGGGATCGACTGGAAGCTCAACAACGACGCAACCGCGACCGACCTATCACCGTTTGGGAGGTCTTGAAAGCAGAGATGCAAAGGCGCTACATGCCTCCATACTACCACCGCGAGCTCCAGAAGAAGTTTCGGCGACTAACGCAAGGCGCATGGAACGTGGAGGAGTATTACGAAGAATTTGAACACTTGCGCAACCGGTTGCAAGTCGATGACTCCGAAGAGTCACTCATGGCTCAGTTCTTGGACAGATTGCAAGAACGCATTGCACGCAAGGTCGAGCGCCAACCCTATCAAACCTTTGAGGAGTTATTGCATCTCTCGGTGCAAATTGAGACTCAAATCAAGAAGAAGAGCGCCTCTGCGCCTCGTGGCCGAACTCAAGGAGCTACCAATTGGACTCCTAACGCGTCGCCATCAAACCGATTGCCGGAAAAACCAAAGGCGACCAGCGCGGACTCGAGATTCAAACCTAGGGAGCCGGCCACCAATGAGCGCCAAGATCCGCGACGCAACACCACCGACGTCCGGAGCCGCGACATTGTATGTTTCAAGTGTCAAGGGAGAGGCCATTACGCTCGTGATTGTCCGAACGCACGGACGATGATACTGACCGAGGCTGGCGAGATCGAGTCCGACGATGAGGCCACTGAAGAAATGGTGCGAGGAGAAACCGAGCTGGAAGAAGCTGTTGCGGAACCCGAGGTCGGAGAACTGCTCATGATACGCTGCATCCTGAACGCCGGTGTAGCCACGGATGACGCCAACCAACGTGACAACATTTTCCACACGAGATGCACTGTAAGTGGTCGCGTTTGTGGCTTGATCATAGATGGAGGTTCTTGCACTAACGTGGCAAGTTCCAGGCTTGTCAAGAAACTTTCTCTTGAAACCACAAACCACCCTCGCCCTTATTTCTTGAGATGGTTTAATGATAAGACCGTGATCCAAGTAAAGGAACCAGTCTCGGTCCCATTCAGTATCGGTCCGTATAAGGATCAAGTCCTTTGTGATGTGGTGCCTATGCAAGCTAGCCACCTCTTATTGGGGCGCCCATGGCAGTTTGATAAGCGCACCACACACTGCGCCATACTAACCAATACTTTTTCATTCATGACAACAAACGTATTTGCTTGAAACCCTTGAGCCCCACGCAAGTACATGAAATGCAAGACAAGTTGTCTAAAGACTCGAACGATAAAAAGAATTTTCGTATTCAGTATGGTGATGTTAGAAAGTCCCTTAAGGACTCAGCCCAAGTGATTTTGATGTTGTTTCGAGATGCATTGCTTTCAGGTTTTGATGGTTCTCTAGAGGCCTTACCGGAGGTCATACACAGCGTCCTCAAGCGTTTTGCCGATGTGTTCCCCGAAGAACTCCCCGAAGGCCTACCACCGATCAGAGGCATCGAGCATCAGATCGATCTAGTTCCAGGAGCGCAGCTTCCCAACCGGCCAGCCTACCGTGTCAACCCCGAAGAGGCGAAGGAGCTTGAACGACAAGTCAAAGAACTTATGGCGCAAGGCTACGTCCGAGAGAGCTTAAGTCCGTGTGCCGTGCCAGTGCTCCTAGTTCCGAAGAAAGACGGATCATGGAGGATGTGCGTTGACTGTCGAGCCGTCAACAACATCACTATCAAATACCGCCATCCCATTCCGCGCCTCGATGATATGCTGGATGAGCTTAGTGGCGCCAGCATCTTCTCCAAGATCGATTTGAAGAGCGGTTACCACCAAGTTCGAATGAAGGAGGGAGACGAGTGGAAAACGGCCTTCAAGACAAAACAGGGTTTGTACGAATGGATGGTAATGCCATTCGGTCTTTCTAACGCCCCCTCGACCTTTATGCATCTTATGAACCATGTTTTGAGGTCGTTTATCAATAAATTCGTAGTGGTTTATTTTGATGATATATTGGTATATAGCGCTAGCTTGACTGATCATGTTAAACACCTAGAGGCTGTCTTGCTTACTCTCCGCGAAGAGCAACTCTACGCAAACTTGAAAAAGTGCGTGTTTGCTGCTAATGAATTGGTCTTTTTAGGCTTTGTTGTGAGTTCGCAGGGCCTCAAGGTCGATGGAGAGAAGATACGCGCAATAGAGGAGTGGCCCATGCCAGCGAGCATCACTCAAGTCCGGTCGTTCCACGGCCTAGCCAGCTTTTACCGGAGGTTTGCGCGAGACTTCAGTACGATCGCCGCACCTCTCACCTCCGTGATCAAGAAGAATAGCGAGTTTCGATGGGGAGAGGAACAAGACAAGGCGTTCACCGAGCTCAAGAAACGCCTCACGCAAGCTCGGGACGAAACTACTTTACTCCACCGCGGCTCACGCCTCACGCAAGCTCGGGACGAAACTAAATAATATTCTAATATTTAGAAGTTGTCAAAAAGAAAATTAAATGAAATTATTATAAATAAAAAATTTAGATTTATATTCAAGAAATTAAAGAGATAACATGAAAAGAAGATGTCTATCTTAATTATATCTATTAAAGAACTAACCAAGCTGCAATCTTGAAAAATTAAAATGCTAGTATTTCATATTATATAAGTGAGAAGCTAAAAACTCTTTATTACAAAATATGCATATTTAGATCAAACTTTCATTTGAAATATTTTTTTAGAAATTTTAGACAAGAATTGTAGAATGTTTAAGCTCTCAAAACAAAGTTGTTCATGCATGTATCTAATAATTCAATTGCAAAATAAAAAAACCTATTTGAAGTATTAAAAAAATCAGAGTCAAAATTATATTATTCAAGATTTCCACAATTAAAAAATAGATAAACTCTACATAAAAAAACCAAATTAATAGCAAAATTGTTTAGAAAACAGTAAACCATAAGCCCGCGTATAGCATGGATATTCATCTAGTATGACATAACGAAATAATATGTTAACGAAGTTATCAACATTTGGCAAATTTACTCAAAAGAAAGCTAAAAATTATGATTCATGACAACATCCATATATAAATCTCCAAGATGCAATATAGAACTAGAGTTATACAAATTCAGTGATAGAGAATTCTGAAAGAATAAAAAATGACGTCGAATTAAAACTGACAACTTCAAAGTCTAGATATTCAAATTCAAATTATGGTAAGAGGTTTACCAAAGACATATTCTTCTCGGCTTTTTTTCTTTACATTTAGACAAAATCAGCATAAACTAATTTGACTTATTAAACAATATTATTTTCTCTAGTTAAACGCTTTCATAAACTTTTGTAAACAAGTATTCTAGTTGTTGCAATGTGTGCTATATATAAACTGCCTTCTTTAGATTACAATTCATTCAACAATAGATCGGTTTCCAAGTAAGAATAGTACTAACAAAAGCTAAGTCTAGAACAAGAACACACGAATTCAATCAACATGGCCAATTGTAGTAATTGGCCATCTCTTCTTATGTTGGTCTTGGCCTTGTACGCCATTGCTGCTCATACAAGTGGCCAATACACATACTCTCCACCATCCTCACCACCACACGTTTACAGTTCTCCACCACCATCTCCTTCTTACGTATATAACTCTCCACCACCTGCTCCATATATTTACAAGTCTCCACCACCCCTGCCTTACGTCTATAGCTCCCCACCACCTCCTCCATACGTTTACAAGTCCCCACCACTACCTCCTTACGTCTACAGCTCCCCACATCCTCCTCCATATGTTTACAAGTCTCCACCACCACCTCCTTACGTCTATAGCTCTCCACCACCTCCTCTATACCTTTACAAGTCCCCACCACCACCTCCTTATGTATACAGCTCCCCACCACCACCTCCATATGTTTTCAAGTCTCCCCCTCCTCCTCCATATGTCTACAACTCTCCACCACCACCTCCCTATGTTAACAAGTCTCCTCCCCCTCCTCCATACGTGTACAGCTCTCCACCACCCCCTCCTTATGTTTACAAATCACCCCCTCCTCCTCCATATGTCTACACTTCTTCACCACCACTTCCATATGTTTACAAGTCACCACCACCTCCTCCTTACGTCTACAGTTCTCCTCCATATGTTCACAAGCCACCACCTCCTCCTCCTTACGTCTACAGCTCTCCTCCATATGTTTATAAGCCACCACCACCTCCTTCTTACGTCTACAGCTCTCCTCCATATGTTTACAAGCCACCACCTCCTCCTTACACCTACAGCTCTCCTCCATATGTTTACACTTCACCGCCACCTCCAAGCTATAGTTATAGCTCTCCTCCTCCAAAATACTAAAGAAATATATACATGATATATCCGTTTATCAGCCATCATATTCATGGAATTAAATATTTGCATAATAAATTTTCATATATGAAATGTATCTCTCTGGTTACAACCAAGTGCATTTTTGTTGTTTGATTGCTTCTTTTGATGTTGTTTAATTACTCACTAATAAGTCCTTGTACTTGTTGTCAAAGGGCTTGGAATCCAACTTCCAAGGAAAGTTGATTGGTTTTAAATAATGAGATTACTTCTTCATACAAGCAATAACCTATATTTTGGTTATTTTTATAATACTCAAGTAAATATGATGATCTCTCTTATAATCATAATTAGGGGTGTCAAACGGGCATGCCCGCGCCCGAACGGGCTGACCGTGACGGTCCCGTATTTTCAGTGATCCGCTGCGGACAGGTCCGCCACGGGCGGCGGGCAAAGTATCACTGCCCATGCCCACTCCGCCTAGCTTTGCGGACTAACGGGCATGCCCGCGGGCATCTCTTCTTTAGAAAGATAATCACTTTCATACGATAAGATTCTGCAAGTTCCTCTTAAATATTGTTTTTCTCTCTTGTGCAAGCAGCCAACTTCAGTTTTAAGCTCTCTAACTCCTGCTCCAAGCTAGCTGTCCTATTAGAGCCATATCCAACAATATCTATGAGGTGAAGGGAAAAATAAGGTAGCATTCAATTGCTGAATAAGGAACTTAAATCTAATAAGGAAGTGGGATAGAAAATAAGACACCTCTGGAAATGCATCCGAGTAGCCACACCAAGAATTCTAGGTCCACCTTGTTGCATGCACAACTGTTCAATATCTTTCTATAGTTCACTACGCTCTAGTTATAAGAAATACTAGTGGTCAGACTCAACATATATCAGGTAATCAAGATGCAGAAGTAAAATGGAGTCTCAAAAAACCATGATAGATAATATCTTCACAAAAGCATAACGCACAGAGTAGCCAAGGTCAAATTAAGTGCATAACCCAAAAGAGAAAGGGAAGAATTTCTGAAAGTGTAACAAGTGATGATGTCGTCATACACCATTTGCTATAAACTAACTCAATATCAAGTTTATTAGAAGAAAACACAAGTAAATAACTAAAAGAGAAAAATAATCTTTTGCATCAGAGAAGGCAAAATGCAGCAGAATACACTTGAAGAAGGCTGCAGAGAAGCAAAAACGTAAGACTAAAAAACCATTTCTACAAGCCTAGAAACATGTCCAAGGTCTAAATAACTAGTACCACCAAGAGAAATACACAAAAAGAAACTACAGTTGAGAAATTGAGAAAACGTACCAAGTTCAAGTTGTTTGATTCGAGCCTTTAGAATCTCATTCTCATCTAAATTAAGATCCATACTTTTGATCTGCAGAAGATCAACAACACTTTGACAAAGTAAATAACTTGCTTGGAAATTTCAAGACTTTTGAGCAGATGGAAAGCTAAGAAGATATAAAAGCAGATTCTTAACAAAACCCAGAACTCATAAAATAAAAAAAAAGCATTCACCTTGAAACAACCTTAAGATTCAAAGTGATGTTCTTCCTCGTTAAAGCCCTAATTTTGTAGTAGTTGTTGTAACAACTAACAAGGGATTTAGGGAAGAGACAAATCAGAAATGAGCCCAGAAGATTGAAATTGAGAGACAAACACGATCAGCGAGAGAGAAAGTGTTTGTACCTTTTTCGTCTTCTTCGGATTTGACCCCGAATCTAGCCCGAATCTCCTCCCCTGTGCCGCACCATCGCTTGTGAACTGGCATAGAAGTGAATCAGTGATGGAACTGTGACAATTGCAGACCGCCCGTTTACCCCGCGGTCATCAGCGGTCACAATCCGCTTGACCCGCAAACCAAACGGGCTGAGTCCGCGTGACCCGCCACTTTTTGGGCATCAAATTAAGAGCCCATGCCCGATCCGCTAAGCTACATAACGGGCTATGCCCGCGGGCCTAAAGCCCAATTGACACCCCTAATCATAATCATAATAAGAAATATCTACGCAAGAAAACACTACAATTCGTCTACTTTTTAAGCTAATTCAAGTCTAAAAAGATAGTGACATAAACAAATTAATTAAGTAGGCAGAATTAAATACTATTTTTTATATATAGTAAAATTGGGAAGTTGTAGATGTCCATATAACGACATAAAATGTTATAGAAAAAATCGTTTTCTATATAGTTAAACGAATAATATAATTAATTGTTACTAAAAAAATATTGACAGTAAACAATGTGAATTGTCATTATATACCTAGTTAGATCAAGTTATTCCTATTTTCCAAATTAATTGTAAAGAAAATGAAAAAAGATATGTACCATGACATCCATATTTCAAAATTACAAGATGTAATATAGAACTAGCTAGTGTTAGTGTATCCAAATTTTGAATTGACAACTTCAGTGTTTACATAATCAATTTAAAATAAGGTAAAGGGTAGCTACCAAAGACATAAATTTCTTTTCAACGAAATCTGAAACTAATAAAATAATTTAATTAATACTGTTTCTATTCTATATACAGTTTACTGTATATAGAATAAGAATAACTATATAAAACTGCTTCTAGTCTACTACACCTGCGTTACGACTTACGGACTTACCACCCTATTTCGTTAGAGACAAAATCATAAACTCAAAATTCAACGTGTATTAGACAAATCTTAGATCCCCTTTCAAAACCACCTATATCCAACCATCAAAGAATAATACTTGGCGTACTTGGAGTCAAGCTTAGAAATGTTCGAAGGCGGTCAGATCCGCATGGAGCCATCACCGGAAAATGCAAGCTCAAATCAGATTTTTTTTCCATCTTTTGGAATCAATCTTGATTTGTCTGAGCACTTATACCAAATGATTTGTTAATACAATTTTCTTAACCGTGCATCGAGCTAGCTTGCGGACCGGATGTGATGTGATCGCAGGACGCGACCTCAGCCAAGAAGACCAAGACACGCCGGACGCGACCGAGACGCCTGACCAAGACGCATCGGACGCGACCAGGGCAACCTCTTCAGACGCGGCCAAGGCTCCAACGATCTTTCTCGGAGCCACCACACGTTCCAAGAGCTCAGCAAAGGCGGCCAAACAGCGGCTCAACCTATTTGTCCGAACCTACGTCCAACACCAGCCACCCCACGAAGACTCCGAAGGCTCAGTCCGCTTAGTCTTCACTCTTACCCAAGAGTGAAGACGGTCTAGTCGTTAAGCGAGGAAGTGTACTCTTTTTCCTCACTCCGGATTTGTCCCAATGGGTTTACCGGAGAAGGTTTTAACGAGGCATGGAGCTAAACGCAAAACGCCTAAAGGCTAAGTTGCTTCACGCACAAGGCCAAGGCGGTTATCTCTCTTTCCCTCTTATTTTTGGTTTAATTTTGAACTTGAGAATATTCTCTTTTGATCCTATGTTTGTGAACGTTGGAGAGTGTTTGTGGCTAAGCGTGTTAGTCAAAAGGTGGCGATGTGTTCTCTTTGTAAAGGGAACACGTCAAAAGGACGATGTGCGGATCAAGATGAATCCGCGTGTCCTTAAGCTCATATCTAGACCTAGCAATTTAAACTCTCCTTAAGCCCTTGTTCCTCCTTAGACTTGTATGAAAATAAAACTTTTCCTCAAGAGAGATTCTTGAAACTTGTCTCACTCTTCTCTTTCTTCAATCCGGAATTGAACCTTGAGAAAACCCTAACAAGCCGCAAACCGGGTTCACCCTTGTTAGAGACCGTATCAAGAGGAGAGCCAAACCTCTTGTGTCGTCACTCAATCCATCCGTATTTCCTCTCATTTCGTTTCCATCTGTCCTCTTCTTAAACTCGAGTCCTCTTTCATCAGTTCTCGAGTCCCCTCGAATCACCTCAAATCATTCCCGCTATCGTTTCCCCTCGAAGACGTTCACCCGCTCGTTCCGCATCCGTACTGTCCGATTGAACCGTTCGTGGCTTCTCGACGTATCTCCCGAATGGCTCGTTTGAATTCCTTCAAACTCCGTTTCCCTCGTTTGATTCTCTCCTAGATCCGAAGCCCAGAACCTCGGCCAAGAAAAGCTTCACCAACTGAAAGTTGACCGAGAGCTCAAGCCGCGTCCGTACCGCGATCGTACCGTGACCGTGTTCTCGGGTCACATCAGCTTGGTATCAGAGCTTCAAAGCTCCTATGAGGTTGTTTCTTTCCAGAACTCTCTGTTCCTTTAAAGTTTCAATCTTTGAGTTTAAAGCTTGCACCTTTTAGCTCCATAGGATTCGCTTGTTCTTTTTGGTTTAATTTGGTGCATGCTTAGGATTGTCTTTCGTTCGCTTAGGTTGTTAGAATTCGCATTTGTTCTTCGTGTTCATATCTCTGTTCCTTTGTGTTCTTGCGAGCTCACTTTTAGATCCATAAAGCTAGTTTCGCGTTTAGTTTTTGTGTTTCCGGTCTTAGGCATAAAGCAATTCTTGTCGCGTAGCACTTTTACTTTTGGTTTTGCTTTATTTGTTTTAGTCATAGGATTGCATTTGTCATAGCTGTCCTCAATCTTTGTTAGTGAAACGAATCTTTGTGTGGTCCTCTTGAGCGTGTGAGACTCACGTGTGATATTCTTTTTGCGAGGTTTAAATTCAAACTTATACCGCGGAGCCACGCCACGTCACCAATAACCAGTCCGTACGATGGCCGAAGAAGTTCCACCAGCGCCACCAGAGATTGGTGTCACCCTCCCCGCATTACGAACCGGCCTAGAGCAACTAGCTGATTGCCTCACGAGGATTGAACTTATGAATCCTCCTCGCGAAGATCCGTTACCCGCGAGGCGACCACGACGCAAGCCGGCGAGTGATCAGTCCGATGAGGACTTTGAACCGAGGCCTAGACGACGACACCGCTATGATGATCAAGATGACGAAGGCCCGAGACGTTACGAGCCGAACCACAAGATGGTCCCACCAACGTTCACCGGCAAGTCAGACCCTGAGGCCTATCTTGAATGGGAAAGTCGCATGGACCACTTATACTCGTGCCATGCCTATCCGGAGCTACGAAAGGTCCAATATGCGGTGGCACAATTCACCGATCACGCCCTTACCTGGTGGGATCGACTGGAAGCTGAACAATGACGCAACCGCGACCGACCTATCACTGTTTGGGAGGTCTTGAAAGCAGAGATGCGAAGGCGCTACGTGCCTCCATACTACCATCGCGAGCTCCAGAAGAAGTTTCGGCGACTAACACAAGGCGCACGGAACGTGGAGGAGTATTACGAAGAATTTGAACACTTGCGCAACCGGTTGCAAGTCGATGACTCCGAAGAGTCACTCATGGCTCAGTTCTTGGACGGATTGCAAGAACGCATTGCACGCAAGGTTGAGCGCCAACCCTATCAAACCTTTGAGGAGTTATTGCATCTCTCGGTGCAAATTGAGACTCAAATCAAGAAGAAGAGCGCCTCTGCGCCTCGTGGCCGAACTCAAGGAGCTACCAATTGGACTCCTAACGCGTCGCCATCAAACCGATTGCCAGAAAAACTAAAGGCGACCAGCGCGGACTCGAGATTCAAACCTAGGGATCCGGCCACCAATGAGCGTCAAGATCCGCGACACAACACCACCGACGTCCGGAGCCGCGACATTGTATGTTTCAAGTGTCAAGGGAGAGGGCATTACGCTCGTGATTGTCCGAACGCACGGACGATGATACTGACCGAGGCTGGCGAGATCGAGTCCGACGATGAGGCCACTGAAGAAATGGTGTGAGGAGAAACTGAGCTGGAAGAAGCTGTTGCGGAACCCGAGGTCGGAGAACTGCTCATGATACGCTGCATCCTGAACGCCGATGTAGCCACGGATGACGCCAACCAACGTGACAACATTTTCCACACGAGATGCACTGTAAGTGGTCGCGTTTGTGGCTTGATCATAGATGGAGGTTCTTGCACTAACGTGGCAAGTTCCAGTCTTGTCAAGAAACTTTCTCTTGAAACCACAAACCACCCCCGCCCTTACCGCTTGAGATGGTTAAATGATAAGACTGTGATCCAAGTAAAGGAACATGTCACGGTCCCATTCAGTATCGGTCCGTATAAGGATCAAGTCCTTTGTGATGTGGTGCCTATGCAAGCTAGCCACCTCTTATTGGGACGCCCATGGCAGTTTGATAAGCGCACCACCCACTGCGGCCATACTAATCAATACTTTTTCGTTCATGACAACAAACGTATTTGCTTGAAACCCTTGAGCCCCACGTAAGTACATGAAATGCAAGACAAGTTGTCTAAAGACTCGAACGATAAAAAGAATTTCCTGATTCAGTATGGTGATGTTAGAAAGTCCCTTAAGGACTCAGCCCAAGTGATTTTGATGTTGTTTCGAGATGCATTGCTTTCAGGTCTTGATGGTTCACTAGAGGCCTTGCCGGAGGTCATACGCGGCATCCTCAAGCGATTCGCCGATGTGTTCCCCAAAGAACTCCCCGAAGGCCTACCACCGATCAGAGACATCGAACATCAGATCGATCTAGTTCCAAGAGCGCAGCTTCCCAACCGGCCAGCCTACCGTGTCAACCCCGAAGAGGCGAAGGAGCTTGAGCGATAAGTCAAAGAGCTCATGGCGCAAGGTTACGTCCGAGAGAGTTTGAGTCCGTGTGCTGTACCAGTGCTCCTAGTCCCGAAGAAAGACGGATCATGGAGGATGTGCGTTGACTGTCGAGCCGTCAACAACATCACCATCAAATACCGCCACCCCATTCCACGCATTGATGACATGCTAGATGAGCTTAGCGGCGCCAGTGTCTTCTCAAAGATCGATTTGAAGAGCGGCTACCATCAAGTTCGGATGAAGGAGGGTGACGAGTGGAAAACAGCCTTCAAAACAAAACAGGGTTTGTACGAATCGCTGGTAATGCCATTCGGTCTTTCTAACGCCCCCTCTACCTTTATGCGTCTTATGAACCATGTTTTGAGATCGTTTATCAATAAATTCGTTTGATGATATATTGGTATATAGCTCTAGTTTGACTGATCATGTTAAACACCTAGAGGCTGTCTTGTTTACCCTCCGCGAAGAGCAACTCTACGCAAACTTGAAAAAGTGCGTGTTTGCTGCTGATGAATTGGTCTTTTTAGGCTTTGTTGTGAGTTCGCAGGGCCTCAAGGTCAATGGAGAGAAGATACGCGCAATAGAGGAGTGGCCCACACCAACGAGCATCACTCAAGTCCGGTCGTTCCACGGCCTAGCCAGCTTTTACCGGAGGTTTGTGCGAGATTTCAGTACGATCGCCGCGCCTCTCACCTCCGTGATCAAGAAGAACAGCGAGTTTCGATGGGGAGAAGAACAAGACAAGGCGTTCACCAAGCTCAAGAAACGCCTCACGCAAGCACCCTTGCTTACATTGCCCGACTTCAACAAAACTTTTGAAGTCGAGTGCGATGCGTCGGGAGTCGGGGTCAGAGCTGTCCTGACTCAAGGAGGCAAACCGGTGGCGTACTTTACTGAGAAGCTTAGTGGAGCCACGCTCAACTACCCGACGTATGACAAGGAGTTATACGCTCTCGTTCGTGCCATGGAGGTTTGGCAACATTATTTATTAGCGAGAGAGTTTGTGATTCACACTGATCACGAAACTCTCAAGCACCTCCGCGGCTAGACCAACCTCAAGAGACGTCATGCGAAATGGTTGGAGTTCATTGAGTCGTTTCCATACGTTATTAAGTACAAGAAGGGCAAGGAGAACGTAGTCGCCGACGCCTTATCGAGACGGCATGCACTAATCACCACAATGGACGCGCGAGGCTGTGTTGGAGATGCTGAGTTTGGAGATTGCTTCCAGAACCATGGGAAAGGAATCTACACCGAGTTCTACATTCACGAGGGCTTCCTGTTCAGAGGTTGAAGGCTGTGTATACCAAATGGTTCTATCCGGGAGTTGCTAGTTCGTGAAGCCCATAGTGGAGGTTTAGCAGGTCATTTTGGCATCACCAAGACCTTGGCCGTGCTCAAGGAGCATTTTTACTGGCCAAAGATGCGAAGTATGGTAGAGAAGCACGTCGGTCGTTGCATAGTTTGTCGCACCTCCAAGTCGACAACTCACCCGCATGGCCTTTACATGCCTTTGCCCGTGTCCACCGCACCATGGATCGATCTCTCCATGGATTTCATCCTCGGCCTACCCTTCTTGGCGCATAAAGATAGTATCATGGTGGTTGTTGATAGGTTCTCGAAGATGGCTCACTTCATTCCATGCAATAAGAACAATGGTGCTGTGCAATTGGCGAACTTGTTCTTTAGTCAGGTCGTAAGGCTTCATGGCGTTCCGCGCACCATCATATCCGATCGGGATCCCAAGTTTCTTGGTCACTTCTGGCGAACTATTTAGCGCAAGCTCGGGACGAAACTACTTTACTCCACCGCGGCTCACCCTCAGACCGACGGCCAAACAGAGGTCGTCAATAGATCAATAGACGCCTTACTTCGCACAGCTATCGCAAGCAACAAAGGCTCCTGGCTCGAGTGCATTCCGATCATCGAGTTTGCGTACAATCAAGTGGTGCATTCAGCCACAAAAAGGTCGCCGTTCGAGGTCGCATACGGGTTCAAGCATTTGACGCCCCTGGATCTCCTCCCTATACCACCGAAGGAAGCCGAGAATCAAGACGGAGTCGCACGAGCAGAAATGGTCAAGGCTTTGCACGAGGAGGTCCGAGCCAACATAGAGCGAAGGAACGAGCAGTATGCACGCTTCCTCAACCGAGGACGTAAACCGATACTGTTCAAGCCTGGAGATTGGGTCTGGTTACACTTAAGGCCGGAGAGGTTCCAGCAGAAACGCAAGGACAAGCTCAGCCCGCGAGTAGATGGCCCATTCCGAGTCATCGAGAAGATCAACGACAACGCCTACCGACTTGAGCTTCCAGGTGAGTTTGGTACATCCACCTCATTCAATGTCACTAACCTCGTTCCGTTTGATGTAGGTGAAGACGAAGATGTTTTGGGGACAAAACCTTTTCAAGGGGGAGGGAATGATGTGATCGCAGGACGCGACCTCAGCCAAGAAGACCAAGACACGCCGGACGCGACCGAGACGCCTGACCAAGACGCATCGAACGCGACCAAGGCAACCTCTTCAGACGCGGCCAAGGCTCCAACGATCTTTCCCGGAGCCACCACACGTTCCAAGAGCTCAGCAAAGGCGGCCAAACAGTGGCTCAACCTATTTGTCCGAACCTACGTCCAACACCAGCCACCCCACGAAGACTCCGAAGGCTCAGTCCGCTTAGTCTTCACTCTTACCCAAGAGTGAAGACGGTCTAGTCGTTAAGCGAGGAAGTGTACTCTTTTTCCTCACTCCGGGTTTGTCCCAATGGGTTTACCGGAGAAGGTTTTAACGAGGCATGGAGCTAAACGCAAAACGCCTAAAGGCTAAGTTGCTTCACGCACAAGGCCAAGGCGGTTATCTCTCTTTCCCTTTTATTTTTGGTTTAATTTTGAACTTGAGAATATTCTCTTTTGATCCTATGTTTGTGAATGTTGGAGAGTGTTTGTGGCTAAGCGTGTTAGTCAAAAGGTGGCGATGTGTTCTCTTTGTAAAGGGAACACGTCAAAAGGACGATGTGCGGATCAAGATGAATCCACGTGTCCTTAAGCTCATATCTAGACCTAGCTATTTAAACTCTCCTTAAGCCCTTGTTCCTCCTTAGACTTGTATGAAAATAAAACTTTTCCTCAAGAGAGATTCTTGAAACTTGTCTCACTCTTCTCTTTCTTCAATCCAGGATTGAACCTTGAGAAAACCCTAACAAGCCGCGAACCGGGTTCGCCCTTGTTAGAGACCGTATCAAGAGTAGAGCCAAACCTCTTGTGTCGTCACTCGATCCATCCGTATTTCCCCTCACTTCGTTTCCATCTGTCCTCTTCTTAAACTCGAGTCCTCTTTCATCAGTTCTCGAGTCCCCTCGAATCACCTCAAATCATTCCCGCTATCATTTCCCCTCGAAGACGTCCACCCGCTCGTTCCGCATCCGTACTGTCCGATTGAACCGTTCGTGGCTTCTCAACGTATCTCCCGAACGGCTCGTTTGAATTCCTTCAAACTTCGTTTCCCTCGTTTGATTCTCTCCTAGATCCGAAGCCCAGAACCTCGGCCGAGAAAAGCTTCACCGACTGAAAGTTGACCGAGAGCTCAAGCCGCGTCTGTACCGCGATCGTACCGTCACCGTGTCCTCGGGTCACATCAGGATGGGTCTCCGTCCGTGGCTTGGTAACGTCACATGAGCTGTGCGATTGGGAGATTCTGAAAATCTCTTGGTAACGTCACATGAGCTGTGCGTCAAGGTATCCTGAAACAATGAAAATAATAAAAAAAAAAATTAAAAAGCAAATTTTCCTAAATGTTACTCTAGTTCCTAGGCTCTTGTAAACAAACAATCTCTCCCCGGCAACGGCGCCAAAAATCTTGAATTATTTAAGGATCGATCCCACAGAGAGAATTGTTGTTTAGAGAATCCGTCAAAATAGATTTTAGGCTAGGACTCAATAAAAATAGGGTTTTGGTTGTCACGGTTGTAAGTAAGCAAATAAACGAAAATTAAGCAAGTAAAATAAATAAAACAAGCGTTGGGCATCAAGGGGAATCACAGGGGATCGATAATCTATCTATCTAGGAAAGTTTAGGATTAGTTTGTTTATCTAAGAGTCGGACTACGAAACACGAATGAACCATTAACTTATAAATCACAAGCAAACCGTCTAAGATCTCTATACTCCGTTACTCAATTGTCGCAGGCAACGACGCATAGATCAAAGCATTTAAAACAGGTTCGATTCTAATCCATGAAGTTCCATAGGTAAGTGGTATGTGCTTCCTATGACACGACACACATCTAAGCTAGGTCAAGCACATATGCAAGTTTTTGGCGACACACACACACTGTAGATCATAGTTTGTTCATGAGGCTAACTTAAAGCATTAAACAAAGACTTAAAATTAGAGCATAGAATAAACAGAATATAAATCTAACAAACTTTAAAAATTGCTACCTAAACTCAGATCATCTTCCCCTTTTGATTATCCCTTTAAACCCAACTAGAAAACTACTCTAGCATGTTTAAGAGAATCATCAAAATAAGTTTGAATAAACTCATAAACATAAATGAATAAATAGAGAAAAGAGTTTTAGATATGACTTTAATGGTTGTAAACAAAGTTGTAGGATCTTCTTCCTTTAGAAACAAAGAATAGAGCAAATAAAATAGAAAGAGTGTTTGATGATCTTCAAAGGCTTCAAGAGAGGGACGAGAGAGAGTTTCTGGTCGTCGGCTGCTCCTCTGGTCGTGATCTCTTGGCTGCTCCAATGATTGCACACACTAAACCCTAGGTTTAGATGAGTATTTATAGGGTTTTGAAGGCTTAGGGTTTTGTAATGGTAAAAACATATTTTCTTGTTAAGTGCAGTGGTTGTGGACAGTCGTGACTCCTCCGGGCCGGGCCGCCGTGATGGTTGATCTAATGATGGCTAAAGTGACTAGATCTTGTATGAAGAGCCACCAAAATAAAGTCGTTTGCCCAGTTGTTGAATCTAGAGTTCATTTGGAAGATGAGAAAGAAACAAGAAGCCCAATTTTTTATGACTTAGAGTCGCTCCCTTTTGATCTAAAGATGGCTATACTGACTTAGATTGCCTTCAAAGTCACTTATGAAGTTGCTATGCTGTCAATCGCCTCTCCCAATTTATGCATCGTCCAACGACTGATCATTGGCAAGCCGCTAAGCGTGTCATTCGTTATCTCGTTGGTACGACAACTCATGGTATCATTCTCCACGCGAACTCACCTATTCTGCTATATGGTTATTCAGATACTGATTGGGCAGGCGATACTGATGACTATGTACCAAAGTTCGTGTATTTGATTTACAATGGTCATAATCCTATCTCATGGTCTTCTAAGAAACAGAGAGGAGTCGCACGTTCTTCAACTGAAGCTGAGTATAGGGCGGTTGCAAACACTGTTGCAAAGGTTTGTTGGCTCTGTTCGTTACTCACTGAACTACAAATCCGCCTTCCATCAGCTCCTGTAATATATTGTGATAACATTGGAGCAACCTATCTCTGTGCCAATCCTGTCTTTCACTCGCGTATGAAACACATTGGCCTAGACTATCACTTCGTTCGGGATCAGATACAAGCACAACGACTCCGCGTCTGTCACGTTTCTACCGATGATTAACTAGCTGACACCCTCACTAAACCATTATCACGATCGAAGTTCCAACAAGCGTGTCTCAAGATTGGCGTCACCAAGCTTCCTTCATCTTGAGGGGGCGTATCAGAGTAGATATGTATATGTTTATAAGTATAAGGATCTCTGTGTAAATACTTGTACCCTAGTCTCCCTCTGCTAGTATATATATATGTTTGTAACTTCTCTCATTTGATATATATTGAAGATACTCATTCCTTTTAAATTATTCTTTTAATCAAGATTTACAATTCTCAAACATGTGTTAAGAATTTCTCTTTCACCTCACATTGATGCAAACTCACAACAGGATCAACGAGAAACATAGGGGAGATGAAAGAGAAATTCAACTTCAGAAAATAGAAACACAACAACAAACTTACCTAGATGGACTCACAGGCGTGTAAGGATTCCAAGCTCTATCACGCATGGGTGGCCTCATTCCATCATGGATAGGTGTAGCTGAAATTTACACAATCACCAAGGAGCTTAATATGTCAAGTGAACATATTACAGAGGAGGTGCCATAGCACATTAAAATTGAACTAGAAAATAAACCTCCAGAGTCCCGCATTGGAGTCATATAAGGATGAAGTGGTGTCCGAGAAGGATGCATAGGTGTTTCGCTTCCCATACTATACCGAGATGTATCTCTGTAGAATTCAAATGATATAATGAATGTCCTTCATTATAGTTGGAAGTCAAAATAACAAATGAGATATAAATTAGTATATTACCTAAACGTACGGTGTTGTCGCAACATTATCTGATATTGCATTCCGATCAACTGCATATACAAACTATTGTTAGAACTCCTTCGACATGCAGAAAGAAACCCACATGCGGAGAAGTGAATACAAGGGCTTGCCTGTTACAATCTTCATCTCAAGTTCTACATGCACTGAATTTCCTTTCACTTCTACTACAGGTCCCCTATACCCCTTGAAAGGTCCTAGACAGATTTTAACAGTAGTACCCAACAACGAATCGTCTCCCCATCCTCTTCCACCCCTATGCCTCCCTCCAGCTGCATTTAAAGATACAAATAAGAATATGCACAACTCTACGTCGATAAGTTGTATAAGCATTTCACCAAAGATATGCAAAGAAATACTGGTTTGAAGCAATGAATCATTATTTTACAGAAAACTGTAGTCGTATATAGTATAAAAGATAGCCTTATTCCGAAGAAATGGTAAGAGCAACAAACCAGTAAAGAATACAAATCAACTAAACAAAACCTTAGGTATTCTCACTCATAACCAAAATAGAAAGTAAAAATGTGAACATACAGTTATATCCACCTCTGCCGCGCTGGAATCTTCCTGGAGATGAGGGTACTGGAGCAGGCGCCTTGAAATTGCCATACCTTGGAAAAGAATCACCACCCTAGAGTAGAAACGTGCTGGATATGGTGATGCTACAGTCTGATTAAAATATGAAAACACATGGCCACATCACAAGACACTTACATTTCTATTAGCGCCAGAACGTGATCCACCAACAACAATGCATGATGTGCATTTAGCACAGATAAACCCGGCATGCTCAAGATGATGCCGATCATATATCAATAGGATACCTTTGTAAATATGCTTTACAGGACCTTGTTTACCCTAGAATGTGCAAATTAATTGTAAGATTATAAAGTTGAGCGAGGTAACCAACAACAACCAGACTGCAAAGGTACTCACTTTGCTAGGACCCTCAATGACTCTGACATCATCTTTCACAGCAATGACATTTTTGTAGCGATCTTGAACATTAAATTTCTTCTCAATTTTGCATTTGATTTCTCTGAGTTTGACAAGAGCAACCTCAGGTCTGTCAGGAACCCCTTTAAGAACCTAGGGATATTAAAACAGAGTTATTCCTAGATCCATTGGGTGCATATAACAAGAAAAATATCTCAATATCTCAAAAGAAGATTTTTCAAATTATAGCAGTTAAAGGTAAACTTATCTATAGTGGTATTATCAGAACCCCGGTTTTATCACAGCACAGAACATCCATACCGGCCAGCTTTTCAATGGCGTTCATTCGTTTTGTGATAGTTCTTTGATCAAATAACCTAAGGGAACCAATAGCCATTGTCACTGATATAACAGTAGGCAATGCAAGAGGGATCCCACCAATCAAAAGAACCAGACGATTGTCGATTACGTCTCTCAAGTTTCTGAGCTGGATCGTAAACATCATAATGAACTCAATCACAATACCGATGGCTATAAAAAAACAGGCAGAAGTTTCCAATTTCGGCTACAACTCTCTGGGAATGTCCATCTTGGTTTGTTGTAATGTCGACAAGATAAAACCAAAAAAAGTGTTGACTCCAGTGGCTATCACAACCGCTTCCATCTCACCTTCCTTACAGGTAGAACCGGATAACACTTTATCTCCTGGACTTTTTCTTGTGGGACGGTATTCTCCAGTCAGACTAGATTGATCAACTTTTAAAACATCTCCTTCGAGAAGACGTGCATCACAAGGAATGATGTCGCCGAGCTTGATGCTCACAATATCTCCAGGAACAAGAATTGAAGCTTCTTGCTTTGACCATTTTCCATCTCTTAGAACCTTTCCAAAACAAAAACAAAAACAAAAAAGAAAGAAAAGCTTTAGGATTATAGCCTCAAGATTGTATATATCAAACACAAGATTGCATATAACCCCAAGACACTATATGAAAACTAAGTAGGGTGCTAAGAATCTACTCATCTCAAAGAGAACATAAACTAAATCACCAGCATATACACTAACTATAAACGCGAACAAACAATCAATATCGAAATATGATCAGTATAAAGAGACCTTTGTTTGAGGAGAAAGACCAGCCATAAGAGCATCAACATACTTTCCAACACTTTCTTCTTCGATATGGCTGAGTATCCAGTTAAACACCAAAAGACATACAATGCCGACAAATATTTGCCAACCGGGTGACTTTCCATCGCAGTTAGCCAACACAATAGCCATGATTGCAGCTGCTTCAGTGACCCACGATAAAGGGTTATACATCAAACCGAAGAACCTGAGCATTATGTTTTCCTGTTTGTTAATTTGGAACCACCAAAAAAAAAAATACATTAGATAGCCTTATAACAAATTATACTATATGCAAGTTTTAGTTTGTTACCTTCTTCTTCTCATCGAGTTTATTGGGGCCAAAGATCTCGAGTCTTTTTGCTCCTTCTGCTTCAGAAAGACCTTCACTCTGCTGCTTTTTAACTGCTTGAAAACTTCTTCAATTGGGATTTCATCCTGCAATTTAATGATGAAACACATATAACAACTAAGTATGCAACTCGAAGGTTTTTTAAGATGTATAAGACACCCTAATTTAATCGAATCGTTGTAAGTAAAAAGAAGTAAAAGTTTTCTCAGGTAGAAAGATTCAGTAAACAATTTAAGCAAGTAAACATGTAAAATAGGGTGGTTTGATCAGAACCTGACTAATTAATATTGGACCATATCGTGAAGACATATATAAAAACATGTAACCTATCAAATCTACAAGGAATCAATCGTGTTATGGGACATGTTATTAGCATATATCCCTCTATATTACTGTGGAATAATCATATCACGATACATACTACTTCTTCCACATAATCACTAAACTATTGAGTCTTTTAACTCGGTAGCCTTTGTCTCCTCCGTCTGTCCACGTGCACATCACGTGGCAGGACGATCCCGTGCTTGGCTCTCCTACGATGCTTCTGCTTACTATCTTTATGTACTCGGTGAAGTTGGTTGTAGTAGTGAGAGTCGTTGTGGTCACGTCCAAGCATCATCTTCTGCAAAACGTCGTCGTTGTCGCCACGATGGTGTTTGTGTCTCTGTTGTGTCCTACGATGGTGATTATGGGGTTTAACACCATGCCGATGGTTGTGATGGCGATGGTGATGATGTCGGTTCAAGGCGTTTTCTCTGGTGGATAATAATCTACGTTGATGGTCTAAGTCGAAATGATCTTCCCACCAGTCGTAGAATGGATCAAAGAGTCCCTTTTGGTGCAAGAGCCAAAGAAGCACACAAGCTGTTTAAACAAAACTAGTTAAATTCGAGATATATTATGTTAGTGATTTGAGGTTGCGATCGCGGTTTGAAAAATGCTTACTAGTTGGAAAAAGAGCGAGGAGAAGGCCGAACATAACCATCCAGCTCAAGCAAACGTATTGTATGTGGCAACTGAAGTCGAAGTAACTTGAGCATTTGTTTCTGCAAATATTATTGATTGGTTTTAATATTTCATTATTCTCAAAGAGGTTAAAGTTAGGAGAAGTGTGTAACCTGCAAGTATCTCCGGTGATGAAATCGATTAAGCCGTTGATGATTTTAGTCCACAGTATCCTAATCGATTCAAAGAAACCTTTAGGATAAGTCTCTGGAATTTGAAATGGATTAGTAACCTGCATGTTAAAGATACTGTTCAGTTAATGAATGTTCGATATCAAACATTAATCAAGAATCATTTAAAATTTCATAGTAGAGTAACCTGAGTTCCATTGTCGAGTACGGTGGCCGTTGTGCTGAACTGACACTCGGCTCTGTCTACTTCGCTGAACTGAGAATCCTTGAGTATAGCTATACAAAAAGTAAAAATGATCATTGTTTATGCAAATAAGGAATCAGGGAGTTGTAGTATAAGAAAGATCACCTGTGCATATATATTTTGCAGCCTGATCTTTAGTGGGATACAACTTAAAAGACCGAGTTGTAACAGCTTTTGGTTTTATAATAAAGAATTGCTCCTGAAAAGAACAACATCAGTTTGTAACATTCCTTTTAACAATGCTTTCTTCATAGAAGATTAACAGAGAGCTAGTTACCTCAACGAAAGCCACACCTTTGGAGCAATCGAACTGCGTAGAAGGAAACAAGATGCAATCAATATATCAAAGAAACTTTCTTGCTATCAATATATAACAGATACGGTTTAGGTTTAAAATAGTACCGTTAAGCTATAAGATGCTTCTACTTCACCAGTATTCTTGATTGTGACTGCAGCAACTCCGAATTGAGTAAGTGCCTCAAATGTCGGTATAACGATATTTATGATCTTACCAGGGCTCCTACAACCACAGAAAACGTTACTTTACTTTAGTTAGTAATCAGCATTCCAGAAGGTACTTTTTAAGTCTTTTTTGTTAGATAGTGGGCTTCCAACTCAAAACAAATTGGCAATGAGTGGAGAGGCCCATATCTTATATATACAACTTAAGATCCTACTCTCAACTTCCAATGTGGGATATTGTATCCCTAATATTTTTTACCTTTGACAAAAAAAAAAATATATATATATATTTTTTACCTCTGGAAAACGTATTCAATATCATCAGCTCTTAGTTCTATCATAAGATTTGTGTTGATTGTTTCTGTGACTCCGATGGAGAACGAGTGAGGTCCCGCGTTCTGTATCGTGTAAAAGGAAAAAGTCAATAAATCCAATAACAAATCTTATGTTTCTACTAATTTAGAAACTAGCACATAACTGGATGTTGATTGATCCTCTCAAATCTTCCTTCTAATCCATAATAAGAAAGCTGGTGTCTATTGATCCGGTTCATATCTGCCTGAAACAGTGTTTGTTACCCGGTGAAAGTGAAACAATGATGCAGTAAGGTGTTAGAGAGCTATAACATATATTAGGTATATATACTAACCTCATGAAAGTTCCATAATTGATTATGCAAGCAACTCCAATATGGTGAAGAGCAGAAATTTGGTTGGCTATTGAAAGCTTCATAGCTAACACCAATTTTATTACATTCTAAGCCATCTAATGTAAATCTAACTCTCTCAAGAAGCATCCACATTGAGTAGTTTGCGCCTAAGTTCCCTGGTTGTCCTGCTATAGCCGTCTTTTTTGAACCGGAAGGATTCATTTTAGCATTATTACAGAGTAGTGCAAGTTAAAAGACTTTAAAATGGATAAAGCAGTAGTTAGTTACCTCTCTTGGGATAACAAGATAGAAGTCTTCGAAAGTAGGAATACTTGTGTAACCAGCAAAGTCTCCAATGAGATTAACCTTAAGGAAATTATCATTTGCAGTAGCTGTTCTGTTTTCAGGACCAATGATCACTTCCTGCCATAAAACAAAATCAATCATAAGGTTGCGTAACTTTGGAACAAAACTAGCTTAAAAAACAGAAAGACATACTGAAACTCTAGTTCCTGTCTTCAACTCAACTCGCACACTAAATCCTAGTGACCGCTGTCCAATACCGAAAACATGAAACCTATAGGAGAGAAATCAAGTGGCCAAATTCAACAAGGGTACATAACCTTGAAGATAAGAACATACAGTTGAGTATCATGTAAGGGATCCATACCAGTCACCTGGAAAACGAAGACAATGCGCAGTATTTGCTTTCCCTTTTATCATCTTATCAACTAATCAAATGCAATATACGAAATAAGACTCCACAAGCGATACGGGAGGAGGGAGTGTAAAATGCAAAAAAAAAAGAAAAAAGAAAAAACATACAAATATCTCCACATGATGAAGGCATTCTTCGCTGCGGTCCACATGGACAACATGTTGGCTGAGTCTGCTCCAAAACGTTACCCTTCTCATCCCGTAACCTGTATGATCGTCACATGAAATTAGTGAAAAGATACTCATCAAACTCAGGTGATCAATGTTAGTATATAGAGAAAAGTTTTCAGATTATGTATAGTTACACACTTATCAACGCAAAAAATAGGCGTTAAATTCAGTATTTCAATACTATCAGATCAGTAACAACAAGATCATTCATATAAAAGCGCGCACATCCTTACCTCTCACATATTTGTACAATATCTGGTCCAGCATCAGGCTCACACTTACGAGTCGTGACGTGATACTCTTGAGGTTTGTAAGGTACATCCTAAAACGTTTTTAAAAAGGTCAAACTCACACTAACCTAACAACATCACTAGACCAAATTCATGATGATGAGACTCTTAACACATATTCATACCCTAATATAAGTAAGATCATAGAGAGCATATGCTGCTGATTTGTTCACTGTAATAACCGGTGGAATCCGTACGGTTTGCATATTACTACTCGAATTATCTTCAACCTCCACGACCTCCGCTACAATCGAAGCCTCTCCTCCACTCTTTTATAAAAACAAACAAAAAATAATCAAAACTGATGAAACACAAAAATCGCATAATAAAATTATACAGAGGAAAAACAACAGATTAAAAGGGACTTACAGATCCACTTGGAACAGCGAGGTTTAAAACAATCTTAGTCGTACAATTGAGATTGCCAGAATCTGATGTTTTCTCACACTTCTCTAGCTTTGACTTCGACAATATCTGGATCCCCTCGACTTCGTTAAACATTCCGAGGATGAGGATTACGGTTATCACACAAGCCATCACCATCGCGTTAACCATTTTCTTTAACAGAAGTTACTCTCTCTCTCTTCTCTCTCTCTCACTCGGAGACGCGAATTGTGTTTCTTTTGAAGAAACAGCTTCGTCTTCTTTGTTTTTTTTCCAACGGTTGATACATTACAAGTGTACCAATTTAAACCGGAATTTAACGAACTTAACCAATGCTATAACCATGTTTTGTTTCTTTAAATGCTTACTAGGTGCTTCCCCACGCAACGCGTGGGTTGTGGTGTAGTTGGCACTTTCTTGTTTTTTTTTTTTTTATCTTTTTCATTTTTTTTTTGTATTATTTCGTTTTAATTATGCGTATACGGGCTTTCCCGTCACTTTTATTTATATACTATATATTTATACCATTTCGTTCAGATGTGTATAATTGTGGCGTTTATTTTTTTATGAATTATGAAGTTGTTGTTTCTTGTTTTTGAGGATCCAATCTTATCATTGACTGATATTGTTTCCAATACATTTATTGTATTATAGATTTTCTAATTAACTGCTTATGTAAACCCTTCATACGTTGATGTTGCAATAATAAGTTATTTTTTTTAAATATCTTTCGTGTAAGTGATTATGTTTGTATGCCCATGTTTTGGTCTAATATCAATAAGATCGTTTCTGTTTTTATTTAGTTGGCTTTGAAACCAATATTGAGTTAAGCAAATAATGGGTCGAATTATGGTGTTAATAAGTAATATAAATTCTTATGTATATATATTGTATATATGTGACTATAAATTTAGCTAACTAAAAAATTATGTAATATTTAAATACAATCTTGAACATATATATATATATTTTTTTATTTGTGGGAGGAATGTATGAAATTATTGGATAGAAGTTATTTTTGAGTTAAATGACCTTTAATGTCTTTAAAGTGAGTTAAATATTAATAAAATTTTATATGTGTCTTGACTTTTTTAAAAAGGAATACCAAGTGTTTCCTTCCAAATTTGAAGTGATATAGTATTTTAGTTTTCTTATATGATTTTATAAACTTCAATGTAAAAGTTTTTCAAAGTAATAAGTACACTCTCTGATTAAATTATAAAATTTGGAGAAATATTTATTTCGTTTAATCATCTGCTCTTTTAAAGAAATAAGTATGTTGTTATTCATACAAATAGGACAACATATATTATAGTTTAACCATGGAGTTAAGCAATGGAAATGGAACTTGTGATTGCAAGACAAAATGCTTATATGTTACACATTGATCGTTTACAAATGAATAGGAACATCTAATTCTCAAGTAAAGTTGATTGTTTTGTTAAAACCAACATATGTGAATTTAAATTTAACTATGCAAATTTAAAAAATAAATATGAATAGATTAGAAAGGCAAGAAATATAAAAGAAATATTTTTTACATAAATAAAATAAAAATTGAAAACAATGTTAAATATATATAATACTTTCTACATTAAAATATATAATCAAACTCTTACAAGTTACAACACATATGAGATATAACAACATTTGATATTGGTAGGAGAGGAGGAGAGAATGTTTACTATAAGATGGTAATCCAAATTAGATAATGGAGATGAATCTTTAAAAAATAGAACAATGTAATATCTATATATATATAATACTTTCTAAATTAAAATATAGAATCAAACTCTTACAACACATATGAGATATAACAACATTTGATATTGGTGGGAGAGGAAGAGAGAATGATTACTTATAAGATAATAATCTAAATTAGATAAAGGAGATAAATCTTTTAAAATAAGAACAATGTAAAATGTATATCATGTAGTCTCTATATTAAAATTTAGCATTAACAATTTACAATGATATTTCATTTTCTTTTTACAACCCATACAACAAAAATAAGAAATCAAAAATAAATAAAAAAACGAAAAATGATTTGAGGTATTGTAGAAGAGAATGAGAGAATGTGAAAATGAGATAGTAAAAGAATATCAATATGAGAGAATGATAGATTGAGAGAATGCTTATTTATATGATAAAAAATGATGGAAGTTACATTTAGAACTATGGAGTTACAATAGTAATTTATTGTGTTTGAATAAAATTGAGTGGTAGAATATGATTAATGCATAATTTATTTTATTTTCAGTTATAATTTTATTTTAACGTGTGAGTCAAATTTATTGTGTTTACTGGATCTTAAATATTGTTTAAAGCAATTAGAAAGCAAATAAAAAAAAAATTAGAAAACAGTAAATGAAAATCAACCAATAAGGAGAGACCAAAACCTTTCTTTTATATATATGATATATTGCTTTAAACTTTGAAATGAGAAATATATTATAAACAATAATTTTACATGAGAAATATATTAATTTAGCCAACCAAAATATGAATATAAGTTTAGCCAACCAAAATAAATAAAAAATATTAAAATTTAACCAAAAATAATTTCTCTTGAAAGATAATAAATTAATAGGAGGAATGAATTAATGTACAATTATTGGATAGGAGTTACATTTGAGTTAAATGGACTTACATTTCTTTAATTATAAATAAATATTTTAATTTTTTATAACCTAAAATAAAAGGAATACCAAGTGGCTGAATCAAAATTCACATGATTTGGTTGTTTGTTGATATAAACTCAACACTTACACATAATATTTCAAAATAAAAAATATTACTTTTTAAGTGACAAACTAAATTAGTTTTCTTATAAAATTATATGAATTCTTCAATCTCAATAATTTTTAAAATCCCAAGGATAACTTATATTTTTTTGGTTTCCACTCATCAATTTAATTTATAGTGCTAGATTTCATACTAATGGTTTCATCTTTAGAGAATTTAGTGAAATGATATTTTTAAAATTATATTATATTTTTATATTTAAGGTCCACTTGAATATGTTTTGTTTTTTGGATCATTTTTATTTTGATTAAAGACACAAAAAACCAATTGTTTAATTATGTTCTTTTTGTTTTCAAAAACCTCAAATCATAAAAAATATATATATTATATTGATTTCTGCAGATTTATCAATTGGATTACAAAACAAAATAGTCTTTATAAATTGATAAATGGATAATTATATTGATTTTATAAATTATTAAAAATGATACATGAATATGTGAGATACCCAGAGACATAATAGATAATTACATATGGATCATTTCAACTTTATGATCTTATTGTGTGGTGAATATTGTAAGGAAGTATGAAAATAATGATTTATAAGATGTTAATATAAAATAGAAAATGGAGATAAACATTTTAAAAGATTAAAATAAATATATAAGATATACATATCATACAAACTCTAAAACTAAGCTTTTACAATGATATTTGATTTGATTTTTTATAACCCATACAACAACAATAACAAAAAAAATATAAAACAAAACAAAACAAAACAAAAAAGAGATTTGAGAGTAGTGTAAGAAGATGAGAGAATGAAAGAGTGATAGACTAAGAGAATAAGATAATGAGTATTTATAGGAAAATAAATAATGAAAAATTACATTTAGAAAAGTGAGAGTTACAATTCTAATTTATTGTTTTGTTTTAATACAATTGATTAATACAACTTAGTGGAGAAATAAAGTTAATGCATAATTTATAGGGAGAAGCTATAAAGATTTAAGTTTTATATTATGTGAGTTAAATGTGAAAATTAATTATTTTTAAATTTGTGTATTAATATAATTTTTTGTTGTTAAAATTGTATTGCCAAGTGTACCAATAAAGAAAGACTGGAACTCTACTTTTATATATATGATTTTTAAAAGGGACGATTGCAAAATTAGACCCCTGATCTGAGTCAATTGCAAAATTAGACCTCTCTTTTTCTCTCTCCAACATTTGCCACTTTCTCCCTACTAAATCCTCTGGCATTCCATGTATTAACAGAAATGCCATTATTTCTGATTTATTTGAATTTCTGGCGAAAATGTTTATTACCCGTATATCCTCATCTTCTTCTTTTATTTACGGTTGTGCCACCGACATCAATTTTCCAACCACCATTAACAACCAAATTTGAAGCTCTTAATGCTTCAACAACCCAAATTTGTGAGCTTAAATAACACCCAATGCTATGAGAACTACATTTTCTTCCATCTCCCCTCCATTTTATCTAAAAAATTGAAAGTTCGTTAATCTTGTTATATCTCGTGAACAAGGAAAATTGGCGCTGTATTTCTTCAGTGGTGACTAAATACGACGTCCTCGGTGCTTGACATTGCGAAACAACCATCGATAAGGTTATTTTCCGGTCGATTTCGTGTGTTTCTTAGTTATTTTCTCGAAATTAGACTTCATTTCTTAGTCCAACCGTCATAATATCATGTAAAGTCTACTATGTGGTCAGTTTTGCAATTTAAAATTTATCGAGTTTCGAGCCCGTAGACTAAAATTCCAGTCTCCTTAATTTCATTTGAAAACAAAAAAATATAGTGTAGACTGCATTAAAATACTTATAACCGATACCTCGTTTGCAGTCTACTAAGGTGTATTTTTGCAATTGACCAAATTATTGACTTCATAGTGAAGACTGCTACGATAAGTTTTCTTACAATAATAAACGAGTAGACTTCCATAGTGACTATTTTTGCAATTGACCAAACTATTTAAGCATTGACCATAATATTAATATATTTAAAATATATTGAAATAATTAGTTGACTGCAAAAGAAGTCTACTTTCTTAAAAATGCAATTGTTGGTCAATTGCAAAAATGTCCAAGGCAGACTGCAAACGAAGTCATCACTAATGTAGACTTCATACGAAGTCTACTTGGCGAAAGTCAAACTTGGTCAATTGCAAAACTAACCACGACGAAGTTTACTTTTTCTGGTTGACGGATAGTTAAAGTCTACTTAGTAGACAGAAGTCTACTTTAAAGTCAATGGGTTGGTCAATTGCAAAAATAACCATAGTCGACTATATTTGAAGTTAACTTGTTGAACTTTTCGTTGAAGTCTACTTTGTTTTATCTATTTAATTGCAAAACTAACCAAAAAATTAACAAAGGAAGACAACAAAAGAAGTCTACCGATTATGGTAGACTTCATTCGCAGTCTGCTTTGAAAAATTGTAATTGCAAAAATAGACCCCAAGAAATAGACTTCATTTGTAGTTTACTTTTTATAGTCTTTTTTTATGTCTACTTGTTGATGTGAACATGAATTCAGCCTTATTTGAAAACCAATTTATTGCAAATTGGTGAATAATTTTTAAGCTTTTCTTGATGTATTATTTGATATATGTTATTTACTTGCCTCTGTATGATTTTGACATGAATCCATATTATACATATGGAGAAATCAAGTTTTTGGTTTTCATAGGCAGTTAGGGTATAAAGGTAGACTAATTTGGGAAGTCTATGTGTTGGAGTTATCTGTGAAGTCCGCATAAATCAAATAGTGTTTATTGCAAATTGGTGAATAATTTTTAAGCTTTTCTTGATGTATTATTTGATATATGTTATTTACTTGCCTCTGTATGATTTTGACATGAATCCATATTATACATATGGAGAAATCAAGTTTTTGGTTTTCATAGGCAGTTAGGGTATAAAGGTAGACTAATTTGGGAAGTCTATGTGTTGGAGTTATCTGTGAAGTCCGCATAAATCAAATAGTGTTTATTGCAAATTGGTGAATAATTTTTAAGCTTTTCTTGATGTATTATTTGATATATGTTATTTACTTGCCTCTGTATGATTTTGACATGAATCCATATTTTACATATGGAGAAATCAAGTTTTTGGTTTTCATAGGCAGTTAGGGTATAAAGGTAGACTAATTTGGGAAGTCAATGTGTTGGAGTTATCTGTGAAGTCCGCATAAATCAAATAGTGTTTATTGCAAATTGGTGCATAATTTTTAAGATTTTCTTGATGTATATTTGATATATGTTATTTACTTGCCTCTGTATGATTTTGACATGAATCCATATTATACATATGGAGAAATCAAGTTTTTGGTTTTCATAGGCAGTTAGGGTATAAAGGTAGACTAATTTGGGAAGTCTATGTGTTGGAGTTATCTGTGAAGTCCGCATAAATCAAATAGTGTTTATTGCAAATTGGTGCATAATTTTTAAGATTTTCTTGATGTATTATTTGATATATGTTATTTACTTGCCTCTGTATGATTTTGACATGAATCCATATTATACATATGGAGAAATCAAGTTTTTGGTTTTCATAGGCAGTTAGGGTATAAAGGTAGACTAATTTGGGAAGTCTATGTGTTGGAGTTATCTGTGAAGTCCGCATAAATCAAATAGTGTTTATTGCAAATTGGTACATTGTTCTTATTGATTTTGTACCTCATTTGTTTTGTATCGATTATGTTTTTGCCTCTGTATATTTTTTTCATGATAATATATTATACTTTTGGATCAATCATGTTTTTGGTTTTGTTAGGCATCTAGGTTATTGATTTAAGACTTCTACGGGTAGTCAGCTGTGTAATGAGTATTTGACTTGCTGCTTACTCTTTCAGGTAAATGTCGCAAATACCTGTTGTTTTCGGAGTATGGGTGACGAGAAATGGTTCTTGGCATTTTGATATGGATGGACGCAAAGGTGGGAGAATGTTTTTTTTGCGACACGGTTGTACATACGCTGATCTTCTTGAAATGGCTGTAGAAGATTATCAGATTGACAAAGAAACAGAGATGGTTCAGTTATCGTATCCCTTAACAGAGATGATGCTTCAGCAATTGCCCCAAGATACCCCTCCTGTGTATGTCACAAATGATAGATCAGTTCAGAACTTGATAGATTTTAGTAGTAAGAATGTTGTTCGCCTTTGCGTCTCTACGCGATGCATGGATGGACAGCCGGTTAAGGAATGTGTTAATGATATAAAAAACTCTCGTTCTGAAGACGATGGGGACGATGGGGACGATGGGGACGATGGTGACGATGTAGATCCAAGTGCGGATGAATGTGTAGAAGAATGTCAAGAAGCTCTCCATGATACTACAGATGAGAAGCCAAAAGATGTTGACGATATGGATTTCGATTACAGTGAGTACGGGAAATTTGAAGATGACGATGACGATGGAGATGACCTGGATGTAGATGTTGAAGAAGGGATACCGTTTGTTGGTGGTACTCATGGACAGTTAAATATTCCTTGGAAAGACCAATTGAAAGTAGGTCAATGCTTTCCATGCAAACATGATGTCATAACAGAGGTGCGTTTGACTGCTATTATGTTAAAATTCTCTTTCAAACTTAAGAAGTCCACAAAGACTCGGTTGGTGGCAATATGCTCTGTGCCAGGATGCACGTGGAGGGTCGTCGCCAGTGTGAAGAATGATCCAACCACTTTTTGGGTCACCAAATATCTGAACGTGCATACATGTTCTATTGTGGACCGCCTAGCTCACCGTAAGCGTTCCACCACCAAATATATTGGGCAGCTTTTTGTAGACCGGGTAGGAATAGTAGATGGTATTGTCCCACAACATATCCAAGATTCAATGAGGACAATGTTCGGCATGACATTGGATTACACAACTTCGTACAGGGCTTTACAGCATGCACTGGAATATGTGAGAGGAAACGCCGAATCTGGATACACGAATTTGCCTTCTTGTCTTAGGAAAATAGAGCAGTCAAACCCGGGAAGTGTCGTTGACCTTGTTGTTGATGACGAGCATAGGTTTAAGTACCTTTTCCTATCTTTCGATGCTTCAATCCGTGGTTTCAATTACGTGAGGCGAGTTATTGTGGTTGATGGGACCCATCTCACTGGAAAGTATGAAGGTGTATTGCTAGTCGCTTGCGCACAGGATGGTAACTATCAGATATTTCCCTTGGCTTTTGGAATTGTAGACTCGGAGTGTGATGCTTCATGGGATTGGTTTTTCACCAAATTAAGTGAGTGTATCTCAGATGAACATCCACTGGTAGTAGTTTCGGATAGGTGCAGTTCAATAGCTAAAGCATGTCGCAATGTTCTTCCGTGGGCAACACAAAGGATATGTTACTACCATCTCCAACAAAACATAATTACTAATTTCCGTGGGAAGCATCTGATGTACTTGGTGAAAGGGGCAGCATATGCGCATACGCTTGATGATTACAACCGCAACATGGCTTCTCTTACTAACGTAAATCCGGCTCTTGCAGCGTACTTGATTGAGGCAGATCCAGCTTTATGGTCTCGGGTTTACTGTCCAGGAGATAGATACAACATCAAGACTAGCAACATTGCGGAATCTATCAACTCCATGATAAAGAAGGCCAAAGGTTATCCCATCACATATCTCATTGAGTTTATTACGAAAAAGCTAGGTAGGTGGTATTGGAAAAGACGAGAGGATGCACTTAGTCTGACAACCACCTTTAGCCGGGGTGTTGAGTTCTTATTGGCCGTAAGGGAGCACTACGCAGATATGATGACGATAGAACGCATTGATGGTTGGCGTTTTTACGTTAGGGGTGGGCAACGTGACTGCTTGGTTGACTTGGAAGCAAAAACATGTTCATGCGGAGTGTTTGATGTTGAGAAAATACCATGTTCACATGCAATTAAAGCTGTCAAGTCAAGTGGATTGCATATGTCTACCATAGTTGAAGCTTACTATAGAAAAGATTATGTCTATACGTCATACGCGGCTAACATCATGCCCAATGTCGACCACGATCCAATTGGGCCAGATATCCGATGTGTACCTCCCATACTGAAGCGGAAGCCTGGTAGACAAAAAAAGTCTCGTTGGCTAACATGGCTAGAACTGTCACGTAAAAAGGGGAGCAAGCCGAGGAAGTCACATAAGCAGTATGCATGTTCAAAATGCAGACAGCCTGGACATACTCGACCACATTGTGTAAGTAACAATCCCACTTGATACATTTTTAACGTTTTGTAAATGATCGTCGGTCAAATCTAACAACTATTTTTCAGGTTGCTGAAGAGGTCGAGTAGAAGTTGACTTCTCGATGAAGTCATCTAAAATTTCATTGTTGCAAAAATTTGTCTTTGTACTCGACATTTTAAAATTATTAAAGACTAGTACTTTAGCTCCTCTTCTCTTCTTAACCAAACACTACCACAGCCACTATCAGCTAGAGAACAATGAGTCAAATTTCGGGGTCAATTTCTGATACAAATTCGCAAACACAAATTACTGGTCCAATCTGCAACCACTGCGGTAGATCAACGATTATTGTGAAATCATGGACAGATGCAAATCCCGGAAGAAATTTCTTCAGATGCACTGTTCATGGGTTTTCTCGTTGGTCAGACGCAGAACCATCACGTGGTTGGCAAAGGCGGAGCTTATTGGATGCGCGGGATGAGATCCGTCGGCAGAGAGAAGAAATCAAGGTGCTTCAAGAATCTATAAGAGAAATGAAAGAACAAGTGTACAACGATCTGGTGAACACCGGGGTGGTTACCACATATGTTGAAGACAAGAAGAGAGAAAATGATATACTGGCATCCAATGAAAGGGAAAAAATGCTTCGACAATTCATTCTTCTCTCTTGGATAGGTTTCATTGTTGTCATCGCAATGTGTATTGGGATATGTGCGAAGTCTCTCAGTTAACTTCAGTCAGATGTCTATTATCCTTTCTATGTACGATAATGTTTCAAGTCTGCATTCATTGTACCCTTACGCTATCTCTATGTTCGTTGTACCTGTTCGCTATCTCTACATTCATTGCATCGTTGCCGTCTATTCATCTTCTTCTTTATATATAAATGTCCTCTCTATTTCCACTTCCACTCAATCTATTGCATCTCTTTCTTGGTTACAAGATAATAAGTTGGTTACGAGATATGGCCGGAGAGAGTTCCAGCAAGCGTAAGCGAATCAGTTCCGATTACAAGTGGGAAGAGGAAGTAACAGATGCCATGAAACACGCGTTTGAGAGGACGAGAGCCGTGGTTGAAGCAGAGACAAGATCCGTGGTTGAAGCAGAGACGAGAGCCGTGGTTGAAGCAGAGACGAGAGATCGTTTCACCACGATTCTTCGTATGATGAGAGATCACATGACGAAGAATGAAGAGGCTACCGCCCTAAAGCATCAAGTGGATCTGATCGAAGCTCAACAAGCCGTATATAAGAAAATTTTGGGTGAAGAACTTGTCGATTTCGAGGCAGAGCACAAGCGATTAGATGAGATGAGAGAGGTTGCGGAAGCTGATGTCAAACAGTGTGTTGTTCCCCCTCCTATGGATTGGGGAAAACTTGGTGTCCGTCTCGACGATTAATTTACTTTTTTGTGTTATTTATTTTTAAGCCTTCATAGTTAACTTCTGAAATATGTTTACTTGGCTTTCGCTGCACGCTATTACTACAGAATAACTTTTAAAACCAATTCATTACACATACCCCGATAAAGTTATTTTTGTATATCGCAAAAGAAGTCTTACGGTTAACTTCAACCATATGTCTACTCAGCTTCCTTTGAACGGTACTTACCTTTGGTCATTTACACACTTTCACTCTGACCAAAAAATACTATCCCCATATAATTAGTTGAGAACAAGAACAATAATCCTTACACATTACACATTAGAGTTTTAAAGGAGGATCATACAAAAAATATCAAGATATCACCCATCATCAGTAGGATCCCACCCACAAAATAAAAAGGTCCCCCAACAGACACAAAACATCATTCTACATCATCCTATTTAGTCATACATAATTTAAACAACAGTTTAATTCTTTCAATCAAGGGAGTTTATAGTTAGTCTTGGATTGGGCGAGGATCATAGAGCCCAAACTCCTCCATGTAGTTATCCTCATTTGGTCCACGGATCTCAATCTCGTGAAATAAGTCACAAGCTATCTTCTCCCTTATCCATGTGATGTTTGCGTCGCACAAAGTAGTAGGAAATTTCATCCCAAGAGCATGACATTCCATGTACTTCAAAGTATACACACCACAGTCACCTGGCTTCCTGTTCGGAGGCACTCCCTTTGTGACCCGCTCATGAGTGAACTTCTCGTACGACCACAGATGCTTCATCTCTGGAGTGGCTAACTCCCGCAGCACGTAGGGAACCATCACGGCAATGGGCTCGACGGCAGATGCAATCTCTTCGTCATTGGTGACACTCGGGATGCTATCCCAGACGACGATATGTCTCATGGGAATCGATATCCACAAAGCTACCCAGTGCGTCTCCTTCACGTTTAAAGGCGCGTATAAGTCGTCCACTTCCAGACCCCATTGCTTGTTAGTCTGTGCATACGGTGGATACTCCCCTGAGTGGTAGCTGAAGGCACCGGCTGGCAACAGTTTCCCAGATCCATTAGGATTAGGACTAGAACTGAGAAAGTCATTGTACTTTGTCGTCCAGAGATGAGTGAACATAGCGTCTAGGAAAGCGACTCTACTCGTTCTAAACCACTCAGGATGCTGTGCGTGTCGATGTCTAAATAGATTCAAAACCGCATCCATGTGCTGGACAACCACATGGATTTAAAACGAAGTTATATATATTTGAAGACCGAAGTTTTCTAGTATACTTGAAGTAGAAGTTTTCAGAGTAGACTTACCGAATCTCTTAGCCACTCTGCTTTTGTCTGCAATTCGTACCACCAAAGACAACAGCGGGATTTCTCTGGGACCTTGTTCTTGTATGTCCTGCAGGTGATGAATGGGTTTGGATACATATAAGTTACTAGATTTCGCTGCACAATATCAATTTTGAAACATATCATAAAAGTCGGTAAACTTACGGATCCTTCTTTAAGAATTCAAGCAAAACCTTCTTCAAATCCTTGTCTGCTTTAACAAAAGGATTGTACGCTGACGTGGCTAGCGCAATGATAGTCTTGGCAGTGTTATCACCAACAAACGGGGAACGTTGACTTGACGCCAACCTCTTAACCCTTTCAATCTTGCCTTGTGCCGCAATCCTGGCCGCTTCTTTCCTTGGTTCTTGTTTCTTGGCTCTAGCAGTGTAATCGGCAGCTGTTGGGATTTCCGTGCGAATAAACACAGGTCGATCTGACTCAGTGTCAGATGAATCAGCTGGAGATGGTTTCGGGGTCTCAGATTGACCTGGCTTGTTCTGCAAATTTCGATTTAAAAGTTACATGATCATTCATGAAAACAAATACTATTAAAGTCGCAGCATATGTTTAAAAGTTTCGAATAAAACAAACGGATAAAGAAGTCTACTTCATATGAATAAAGAAGTCAACTTCATACGTAAAAAGAAGTCTACTTCACACGTGTGAAGAAGTCTACTTCACATAAGTAAGACAGAACTTGTTTTTAAGTCTTCGAAGTTGAGTCCTTTTGGAAGTCTAATTTTTTCTTCGCCTTGTACCTAGTATTGTGTTTGTGAGGGATCGTAGTAGGAAATTGCAAGTGTTCAGAACTAACCATATCCGACTTGGAGTCGTTCTTCTCCTTTGATACGGCCTCTTTCGTACCAGTGGCTGCCTCATCATTCTTCTGTTCCTTTGATGCATCCGCTTCCGTACCAGCACATGCCTGAGAGTCCTTCTTTTCCTTTGCTAAAGGATCAGCCTGTTTTGTACCAGTTACGTCTCGCTTCATTTTGTCAAGATCCGAAGACAGGCCCTCAATCTTCTCATTCAACATGTCAAATTGCAAATCGCAACTGTTGAAACCTTCTCTCATCTGATCGATCAAAGCTCCTCCCCACATGCCGAGCTCATCTTTTAAAGATTCCAAAATGTTGACACCCATGTCAGTCGAAGGACCTGGACAGTGCCTCTTCCCACTCGGTTCATCAAATTCACCGGCTCTCTTACTCGATCCCTTTTCTTCAATCTTAACCTTGCCATTGTTGGATTGATAAATACCAACTGTCTCCCACAAACCTCTCCCCCACTTCCATGGACCAAAATCCCCATTGAACGCTCTCAAAATGTTATCAATCTTCTCATCTGATTCATCATCTTGCCAAACAGGACTAATTATGCCACCAATGGTTTTGTAGTTTTTGAAGTTTGTCTACAATTCATATAAAACGAAAACCAAAATCAAGTTCAAATCTAACACAATAGAGTTACCGAACATCTAATAGACAAACCACGTGGATAAACTATAGACACGTGGATGCGTACCTGTTTTAGAATATGCTCTTTGACATGTTTCCTTCCACGAGAACCGCGGTAAGCAAGCAACGGTGGAGTTGGATTACCTGGTAACGGTTCCCCAATTAATTTGGCAAAATCAGGCATAGCTTCATACACCCAAATCTGTAGAGGTTCGACAAATCCGTCTAAGGTGTAACTTTGCTTGTTTAAATCCTTCTCCTTAATAGAAAGAATCAGGTTCTTGAAAGCAACTCTTCCCCATGGATAATCAAGAAATGCATCTAAATCCATGACTAGTCTAGCCATATTAAGACGGGTGGGCATAGATGGTTTTCTAGCTTCTATAAACCCAGCGTAGATGGCTAAATAACCCAACCTAATACGCTCTATTCTATCCCACCCGTTTGACTTCTTACATGCTGCGATCAGTTGCTCAATACTCAGCCCGCTTTCGAAATTGACTCCAAGTAACTCCCAAAAGTCTTCCATCTCGTCTGTAACCTCAACCTCTGGCTGCTCCAACGACTCGACATCTTCACAGTTAAGTCCAGTGATGGCCTCAAACTCATTCAAAGAAAATCGTAGAGGGTTAGAGTTAACAAGACTCCAAATCTCGTACTTTTTGTTGCATACAATCTGAAAGGTGAGCATATGGTGAACCAGTCTGGAAGCCCATTCAAATTGGAGACGGTTGAACTGTAAGAAGACACCCAGTCGAGACTGATAGATCTCGTCCCATTCATCCGGCTCCAGAGCTTTGTAGAGTTCATCAAACAGCTTCGTATCGTTGCTGTAATAGCCGATGCTTTTTAGAGGAAGAGGCTCATCACCTTTCGTGTAAAACCTCCGAGGAAATTCTGGTTTACTCTCATCCATTCTGCAAGATAAGATTAAAAAATAATATTGAGAAAGCGGAAGAGTAATCCAACAAGAGAAGGCTACTATCGAATTGCAGACAGAAGTCAAACATTCAGATTGATCGAAGAGAACAGTAGCGATGATAAGCGGCGGAGAAAAGCGGCGGAGTTCGTCAGAATCGGCGGAGATAAACGGCAGAGAAAAGCGGAAGCGATGAGTTTCCTTACGAGTAAAAATTAGAGATAACTATCATAGTTATCTCCGTTTTTAAGTCATAAAATTAAAAATATTTAAAATAATCCCGGTTTTATAAAACCAAAACCGTTTAATTAGAATCAGAACCGGAAAACTATGAAGAATTTGTAAAGAAACCAATTAAAACCGGATCCCGCGCTTCGTTAAATTAAAAAATAAAAATATTGCCGCCAACTAACGTCAAATCAATTAATACCTTGTAATGATTATGTTGACGACTTCTCTCGCAGACTTCTCCACGGGAAACTGAACCGTCTGCAAATCCATCAAATCAAATTAATTTTTGTACTAATATGCTGAAGACTTATTAAGTAGACTTCTTTCTGGGGAAACTAAAACGTACTTTAAACTGCAAATCCATCAAATCAAATTAATTTTTGTACTAATATGCTGAAGACTTATCAAGTAGACTTCTTATTGGGGAAACTAAAACGTACTTTAAACTGCAAATCCATCAAATCAAATTAATTTTTGTACTAATATGCTGAAGACTTATCAAGTAGACTTCTTATTGGGGAAACTAAAACGTACTTTAAACTGCAAATCCATCAAATCAAATTAATTTTTGTACTAATATGCTGAAGACTTCTTAAGTAGACTTCTTACTGGGGAAACTAAAACGTGCTTTAAAGGAGTAAATAATGCATCAAATCAAATTAATTTTAGTACTAATGTGCTGAAAACTGATCAAGTAAACTATGATGGCTGGGAAAACTATGATATCAAGTAAAAAGTGATATGATGTAGAACGTATTTAAGAACAAAACAAACGTGAATGAATTGTAGTGATATAGAGAAAATTTCAATTACCCAACCGTGATCTGTCTCCAATTAAGCGTCGTCGTCCAAGACTTCCAAAACGAACTACGTAATATTTTTTCAAAGAGAGAAGAAATGATTTACTGATAACTTTTTTGGTTGCAGTTTTAAAATAATCAAAAGGCCCCGGGCTGGTTTATATATACGAGACGAAACGGTTACAATGAACAGTTACATTATTAATAACATAAACCATCACGTCGTAAATCATTAACGCATAGACTACGTCGATTGACGTCTTAATGTATACGGGAGAAGTCTACTAAATAGGTCACGTAATGAAGTCAACGATTCGTCTAAATATTACAGAAACAGAGAAGCAAGTTCACAGATTACAGACATAAATACGCCATTCAAACAAACGGCCACGATAAAGAGAGGTTCACAAATTTTGAATGAAAGATCTACGAAGCAAAAGAGATTAATACAACAATTAAGATTATACCGGCGATAAAGACATTCTCGACCACCCCGCGTACCCGACGAATTAACAGACGTAATTCCTTCATCTGATCTTTCACCTTCTCTAGCTCCTGCTGAACCCATAGCATTTCATCATTTTCCTGGATGGCTGTAATAGAATCCCTTTGGTCATCAAGTCCACCTCTCATTGCTTGAAGTTCTTGCATTATAGCCTCATCCCACCATTTCATAATATGGTCCTCTCCATCCTATACCGTATCATAGAAGTAAATATACCATAAGAATATTATATATACTCAAATAATAATTATACCAAACGAATAAACCATCATAAAATCTAACAACCTCATGGTTATTGCATCCAAAGAAAATCCTTCCAGGATTGTCGGCAGTGGTGGAACATTTCATAACGGTTTCCCTTCCGCATAAACATCTGTCAGGAATTCCAACTGTCAGGCCAGTGAAGTTTACTTCGGGTGGACCTTCACTCCATACTTGCAAAGAACTAGAAGATGGCTGAGTGTAGCTGTAAAACCCCATATCTGTGTGCAAAATGAACAAAAAACTATGAGAACATATATATTTTCGAACAAAATTAGCTAAAGCGTTACAAAAGCAAATAGCCGACTTCCTATGATGAGAATACTTATCTGAGATCTCCTTCAGTTTCGAAGACGATAAATGATGAGGATAGAATTTGAATTTTAGAGAGCAACAATATCGGAATTTTAGAGACAGAAATTGTGGAGAGAGAGAAAGCACATACAAACTAGGGTTCACCTACAGAAAGAAGTATTTATATGGTTACCGCCACCGGTTAGGTTAGATTGGTACGCATTCGGTTAGGTTCATCTATCGGTTTGGTTAAATTGTCGGTGAGCTTAAAATAATATAATATTACTAGTTGATGGCATAAGAAAGTCAACCACGAATATTCTACGGAGAAGTCTACTTAAGCAAACCCTAAATCAAATAATTTTAACCTAATCAGCCTTACCTCCCTTAGTTTTACTAGTTTATATGTAAATTTATTTTATTACAATGCAGGAAGTCTATGAGGTTATTATTTGGTCAAACGGTTAACCAGATTATTTTTAATAATTTTTAAAATTAACATTTAACCGAACATTAAGGAGTAGACTTATTTTGAAGTCAACCTCGAAGAGTCTACGGAGAAGTCTACTTAAGCAAACCCTAAATCAAATAATTTTAACCTAATCAGCCTTACCTCCCTTAATTTTACTAGTTTATATGTAATTTATTTTATTACAATGCAGGAAGTCTATGAGGTTATTATTTGGTCAAACGGTTAACCAAATTATTTTTAATAATTTTTAAAATTAACATTTAACCGAACATTAAGGAGTAGACTTATTTTGAAGTCAACCTCGAAGAGTCTACGGAGAAGTCTACTTAAGCAAACCCTAAATCAAATAATTTTAACCTAATCAGCCTTACCTCCCTTAATTTTACTAGTTTATATGTAAATTTATTTTATTACAATGCAGGAAGTCTATGAGGTTATTATTTGGTCAAACGGTTAACCAAATTATTTTTAATAATTTTTAAAATTAACATTTAACCGAACATTAAGGAGTAGACTTATTTTGAAGTCTCCCCTTTGACGTCAATTTGAAATCAAGCTTAAAGATATCTATTGCAGACTTCATCGGGTTAAATCTGTCATTTTGGCTTCTGTTTTTTGTTTGGTCGTGAGGGGGTCAACTGTAATTTCAGCACCCTTAGTGGTTATGTTTCTTGAAAAACGAATATAGGATCTACGTTCTCTTTTAAATGCAAATAATGGTACTAAAAATGCAATTGTCCCTTTTTAAAACTTCGCCATAGGTAGCCGTAGCCTCAACTATTTTGTTTCTTTTCCTTTCACGCTCATTAATTACCCCAACTTTTTGCCTAAAAAAAAAAAAATATAAATTAGCCCAACTCATCAACCGGAATCGACTATATGGTTGAACCAGGAACCACTTGTAAAGTTTGGTTCAACCAAACTCATGCAGTCATGCTGCGCTTGAGCGCTTCAAAGTTACAAATGTGATGGAACTTCAAAAACATTTAAAATACGACATATAAGAGAAAAGATGACAAAAGCTGTCGTTGTTATATATATACTAAATTAGATTAGGATCCATGCTAGAGCACGGATTCAAATTCTTTTAATTTACATTATAATTTTAAAATAAAATATAATTTATATAACTGTTTTTAAAGGGGCATTCTCAAAAATACCCCTTTTTCCATACCCCTTTTTAAAAATACCCCTTCATGTTGACAATTTTTAAAACTACCCCTCTTTATATACAAAATGACCAAATTACCCTTTTTGAATGACAGCAAGAATGTACAGTCATCAAAATCGAAAATATTTTCTCGCCAAAAAAGTTTCCCGTCAAAATTTTTTTTTTCCCGCCAAAAATCGAAAATTTTTCCCGAAAAAAAATATTTTTCCCGCCAAAATCGAAAAATTTTCCCGCCAAAAATATTAAAATTTATACCTTTTAAAAACATTGTAAACGCTTTTAAAAAACTTTTAAAAGCGTTTACAAGGTTTTTTAAAGGTTTTTAAACACATTGTAAACGCGTTTAAAAAGCTTGTAAATGTTTTTAAAAAACTTGTAAATGCTTTTAAAAAGCTTGTATATGCTTTTAAAAGGTTTTTAAACACCTTGTAAACCCTTTTAAAAGCTTTTTAAAAGCATTTACAAGGTGTTTAAAACCTTTTAAAACCCTTTTAAAAATCTTATAAAAACTTTTACAAGGTTTTTAAAAACATTGTAAAAGCGTTTACAAGATGTTTAAAAACATTTTAAAAATCTTTTTAAAAACTATTTGAGAACCTTTTACAAACGTTTTAAAACCTTTTAAAAACCTTTTAAAAATCTTGTAAAAGCGTTTACAAGTTGTTTAAAAAACCTTTTAAAACTCTTTAAAATATCTTGTAAAAGGTAGAAATCTTATAAAACCTTGTAATTTTTTTTTGGCGGGAAAGAATTTGGCGGGAAAACTTTTTTGTCGAAATTTTTTATCAAAATTTTTTTGACAAAAAAATTTTTGGCGGGAAAATATTTTCGAAAATTTTTTGGCGGGAAAATATGTCGGAAATTTTTTGGCGGGAAAATTTTGTTTTTCTTTTTATTGAATAAAATAATTTTCATCTAAGGGTAAAATGGTCATTAAAAATTAAAAGAGGACAAAAATAAAAATGGCCAGAAAAGAGGGTATTTTTGAAAAGAGGTATATCAAAAGGGGTATTTTTAACAAATTCTCGTTTTTAAAAGTATTTTGAATAAAACATTATGCAATAAAGTCATATGCTAAATATGATGGTTTGAAAAACACTTATTTTGTAAGTTTTACATTGTTAATTTTGTAATTTTATGTATGAGAAATGGTTATGTTTGTTGTTTGTTTTTATTTTAATTTTTGAACATGTTTGGTGAAAGTATTTTAATATGACCCATGCTTAGGTAAGAATTTATTTTCAACTGCACAATAAGATCTCGGAAATCACAATTAAGTGTGATAAATTGCCAAGATTTTATTCTTTTTTATGCCTAACAATATATATTTTGTAACAATACATGGAATACTAAAGATTTTATTTTGGAAATTATATAAATCATTGGAATATTCTCTTTAAGAGATTCTTTGGGACATTCTTAAGTGTATTCATACAGGCCACAGATTGACCAATTAATCTATAACATTTTTTGTAACAAACATATATTTAATGTATAACCTATTTTATAACCAAATTATAAAAATTATATAGTTTACAAAAAAAAGTTGTGTACTTCCATTTTATTATATAGGGGATACTAGATTAAAACCCGATAGATACGCGAGTTTTAAAAATGTCTATTAAAATAAATTTTTAAAAGAATAATTAATAAATATATCAGAAATAAATATATAAATATCTAGTTAGAGATAAGTTTTTACTTTAATACACTAATTTATATTTTATATTTTAAAATTATTATTACAATTATTACAATAATCTAAAGCTAAATTATCAGCCACCAAAACTTTTTTCAAACATTAATCATTACGAATAGTATTACGGGAGGTTAAAGCCATGACAAAGCAGAAGAATAGCTAGTCAACCAAGGACCAATATTGTCAAATTTTAAAAATGTTGCACAACTTATTCATATTTTACATGAATTTAATCTGTCAAAACATCATCTTATTAGAATCAACGTACAATTTTATTATATGTATTACCACTAAAAATATCTTCTTACATCCAAAAATATTTTATCGTTAAAGTTTGCTCTTTATTACCACCTATAAAATGACTTTCTGAACAAATTAAAACAATTTTTGCTCATTTACTTTCAATTTGACATAATTCTTTTTCACCACTAAAATTTGTTTGTAACAGTATCACTACAAAAAAATGATTGATTTACATCATTTATTTTATATATTTGTATCATGTTTAAATGATACAAAAATAATTTATATCAGTTTAATAAATGATTTGCATTTTGTTGATGCAAATAATTTGTATCAGTTGAGATAAATATTTGCTTCAGTTAATAAAATTGATGTTTGTTTACATCAATTACAAAAAATGATATAAGACTTACATCATTTTTACTAAATTGATATAAAATATTTCAATCATTTCTCAAAACTAATGTAAAATATTTTTATCATTTAAAATTTTTAAAATTGATGTTAAATTCAATATTATAATAAATAATCTGAAAATTTATTTTGTATGAATAATATTTAATTATTTATAACTTTAAATCATTTTATATATTTAATATATTCATTTATTTACAGTTAATATTTATGGATAAGTTTAGTTAAACGTAACTAGAATTTTTGAAATAAATTAACAAACTCAATTAATTACCTGATTTTAAGGCTTATGGAACCAGTTAACTTAGACATAGGCAAAATTAATTTGGTATTTATAGAAGATATTGTCTCATCATAACTTAAGAAGTCTCCGATGTGGGATACTAGAACTTTTTTTTTTATTATTTTTTTTTTCTGGTTTATAAACAATTATCAGCAACATATAAAAATAAGTAACTACTCTTTAGTTTATTAAGTCTCTCTTTGATTACTAAATGGTTTATTCCAATCAAAATAAATCATACAACTTACTTCTTGTTTTTTTTTTGGTGAATATCATACAACTTACTTGATGAGACAATATCATACAACTTACTTGATGAATGAAGATCCTTAATAATCCAACAAAAATGAAGATACAGCTTTTTTTTTTAATGGGCAAAACAAAATAAAGATACAGCTAGGTTTGCTTTGTAGCTGATGATCTGCTATAATTTTTGATCGATCAACTTTTTCAATATTTATCTCCTAATTTAGTTTATTCTTTTTAATATATATATATATATATATATGTAATTTTTAAATGATATTAATATAATTTATTTAACATCAGTTTTAAATGATGTAAATTTTGTATCGTTTTAAAAAATGATTTTATTCCAAACATAAATAAATACATCAATTATTTAAATGATGTAAAATTTTATTTTAAATCGATTTTTCAAAAGTGATACAATATAATAGAAACTGAATCAATTTTAACTTATTGATGTCAAATTAGATAATTATAGTATCATTTAAATAAATTGATGCTAATTTGTATATATTTACTTCACTTATCAATAAGTAATTTAAAATTGCATCACTTAGTTTTGTGATACACTTTAAGTGATACAACAGACTCCTTTTTTTGTATGATTGGTTTTTCCTAGACCGAGCATCAAGTATTGAGTCATCTATGTAGTATCTGTTTTTCATAACACGAGCAAACAGGGAGTTTGGATATTGTATTAGTCTCCATGCCTGGTTCGCTAGTAGAGCATCATTGAATTTTGCTAGGTCTTTGAACCCCAAGCCCCCTTCCTTTTTGAAAATTTTAGTTTCGTCCAAACGATCCATGGAATACCTCGATGGTTTGACGTATTTTCCCACCAAAAGTTCATCAAAAGCGATTCTATCTCTGAAGTGATTCCCAACAGTAATTTAAAACAAGACATAACATATACATTAATGGATAAAGCTACTGATTTTAGCATGATCTCTTTTCCTGCAGGGGATAATTTTTTTGCAGTCCATCCACAAGTGCGTTTTTTAACTCTATCAACAATGTATGCAAACATCTCCTTCTTCTTCCGACCAACTTGTTCCGGTAAACCGAGATACTTACCTCCTCCTCCATGATTTGGTATGTCAAGTATTGCCATTAGTAGAGATTGAGTTGTCCCAAAAACTCTGCTTCCAAATGTTATCATTGACTTAGAAGTATTTATTTTTGGACCTGAATAGTATTCATAGATATCAAAGACATCTTTCAATGTCTGGCAATTTTTCCTATCAGCTTAACAAAAAAAGAGACAATCATCTGCAAATTGCAGATGTGTGATGCTTGGAGCGCCATTACCAATTCGGATTCCTCGGATATCACCTTCTCATTCTCTAGATGTGATTAGATGACTTAAGATGCCTGAACAGAGAATGAACATATAAGGAGATAATGGATCCCCTTGTCTAATACCCCTCGTTGGTTTAATATGTCTATACGGAGATCCATTGATCAGTACAGAGTAATTAACAGAGGTTACTACCGCCATGATCCAACTTATCCAACGATCGCAGAAACCAAATATCTTCAAAGTCGTTTCTATGAAGTTCCATTCCACACGGTCATACGCTTTACTTTCATCTGTCTTCACCGCGATGTAGGTTTGTGATACTCGTTTCCGGACTTTCAAAGAATGCATAATCTCATGGGCGATCATTACATTGTCCTGGATAATGCGGCTAGGGATAATAGCCGCTTGTGAATCTGAGACAATATCATTCAGATGTGGTTTTAGTCGTTGGACTAAACATTTAGAGCCTATCTTGTAGAGGACATTGCATAAAGCTATAGGTCGGTAGTCTGTAAGAGTTTGTGGATTTTCGATCTTTGGAATCATGCATATGTTAGTATGGTTTATGGTAGGCTTCATGTAAGAGGTGTCAAAGAAATTGCGGACTTCTTGGATCACCTGTGGACCAACAGTTTCCCAACAACTTTTGTAAAATCTTGCTGTTAATCCATCTAGACCTGGAGCTCTGTCGTCACCAATTGAACACACAACCTTATAGATGTCCTCATTAGTAAAGACTTTAGTTAAAGTATCATTTGCTGATGTTCATATATTTTACCTTGTATTCCCTTAGTATATTCACATCTTTTGCATCTTTTGCTATCCATTTTGACCATTATTGCATAGCTTTAGGACTAATCATGCATTAGAGTATAATTGCATTGCATTTGCATCTTTTCATGCATAAACAGGTGATTTTGGAGCCTAAGGAGCATGGAAGCAATGCTGAGGAGAAGTGAAGCAATCATGAGGAGAAAGCAAGGGAGTTAAGGCTGAGGAACCAAGGTCCAGAGTCCAACTCGACCGCACACTCGACCAGACACTCAACCGTGTGCTGAGGAGGACTCGACCGAGTGAGGATGCACGAGAGAAGCCAGCTCGACCAGCCACTCAACCGAGCATGGGTCGAGTTGACCGAGCCGTTGACTATTTTGTCTTTTAGTATTTTTAGGGCTTCCACTCCCTCTCCTATATAAAGCCTTGTACCTGCAGCCACCAAAAGAGTCCAGCTTTTTAGATATTCTCTAGACCTAGTATTTACCCTTTTGGGAATTATTCCTTTTGCACTTTTATTTTTCTTAGATCTTGTACTTGTTTTAGGAGAAAAGGACTAAATTCTTGTATTTTGTTGGTTTCATAACTTTCAAGATATTAAGATTTCGAGTTTCATTTCTTCATCAATATTATAGATCTTTGTTTCATCTTTCTAATAATGCAAGTTGCAATATTTTCTGGGTTTTTGACTTTGTTCATCATGTGTTCTTGTGAGTAGTTCTCTAGGATCTTGAGGATGGGTTAGGCTGGATTGATCTTGTGGTTTGTGTGATTTGGTCAAGCTTGATTGTTGTAGATCTCTTCTAGGCTAGATGTTCTTAATGCTGATCCTATATCTGAGAAGGTAGGGTTTGATTTCAAGCATCTTAGCATCACACCAATGTCTAAGAAGCATAGATAAGGCTAGATCTAGAGCTTACCATTAGGCTTGCTAAGAGATTAGAGGTCTTGTTTGGTTTGAGATGTATTGCTTAATGCCTGCTTGTGTAGATTCTTTACTATGTGAGAACAAGTCTAGAAATGCATAGGTTTGATTGTTTCTTGCCATGAGAGTGGATTAAACATGTCTTAGAATAATATGTCGAGAGATTAGCTCAAAGTTTGCTTGAGATTTGTTGACCAAGTTAGATAACCACAATGATTAGTTCAGCCCATGAATCCCTCCTCAGGACCTTCTTTGTTTATTGATTTCTTAGCTTAAATTCTGTTGTTTGATCGTTGTTTGATTCGTTTTGGTATTGCTCTGTTTTTATTGCATTGCTCTGTTTTCTCGTTTTAGTCCAGCTCGACCTAGTACTCGATCTACACTCGATCGAGTGCTTACTCGAGTTCATCCCCAGAATTCTTGTTTATGCTTTGTAGTTGTCCTGTCTTATCTCTTGTTTCATTCTAATTGCATTTTTGTTGCATTTACTTAGTGTCCTGTTCATTACTTGTCTTGCATTAGTTCATTAGCATAGTTTCTATTTCTATTGGTAGCTTCATATTAGGCTTAATCATTCTGTTCCATTTACATTCAGCATCTAGTTCTTGTAGTTTTACTTTATGCACTTTACATTTTCATTATAGGATTGTTAGTGACAAACATCCTTTTCATTTGGCTTAACTTAGATTCATATGCATATATTAATTGTTCACAAACACTCAGATAGGATTGATACCTCTTATACTGCAATTGCATAAGGGGAATTGAAACACCTTACCATCCATTCATTCATATCTCACCATTGCATACATTCATCATTCCACCACCACAAAATAAACTTGTTTCATTTGCTTCCACCGAGATTCTTGGAGTAAAATCCGCAAAAACCGTAGGTGAAACATGCTGGCCTGAAGTAGAATAAATGTTTTTGAAAAATTGTTCAGCATGGTCTCCTATCTCTTTATCCCCTTGATGAATAAGCCCTTGATCATCTTTGATAGAAATGATCCATTTCTAGCAAATCGTGTTTTTGCACAAGCATGAAAGAAACTTGTGTTTGATCTCCTGAAGTCATCCACTGGTTTCTGCTTATTTGTTGCCAATGTGTTTCTTCATCGCTATAAGCTTTAGTAAGAGCATCTTGGAGGTCTCAGATTGTCCGTCGTACAATAGGAATGAGACTCTCCATTGCATAATTTAGCTTTGCTTGAATCGTCCCAATTCTTTGCTCAGAGTTTAGCTGATTGGTTCGTTTTAAGTTCGCCATCGCCTGTCTGCAATTTCTTATCTTTTGGTTGATTGGTATGTCCATAGAGTCAGTGCCAGATATCCGCCCTGTCTTAACCGTTTCTTGAAAGTTTGGTACATCCACCAGCCGTTTGTCAAACTGGAATGACCATCGTTTGTGTCTAGTGAGGTCTTTCAGGTCTAGCAGAATGGGTTTATAATCAGAGCCTGCAAAGTCTAAGAAAAGGGTCTCTGCATTTGGGAAACTCGCAGCACCAGCAGAGTTAAAACATGGCTCTATCTAGGCAACATTGAATGGTGTGAGAATGTCATTCTCCAACCCATGACAAAGGATTTCCTTTTGAACAGATATCTTGTAGATCACAGATAGAGATCATGTGTCTAAAGTCTCTGAATGTCCATGCTTCACGTATTGGTCCTCCTAGCTTTTCCTTGTTGGATGTTATCGCATTAAAATCACCAATGAGTAACCATGGTGTATTGCGTGTATAAGAAAATTGTTCAAAACGTTCCCATAGTTCATATCTCTCACTTGGATTGGGATGTCCATACACACAACACAAGTAAAACACAGTTTTATTTTAGGTAATCGAAACATCAATGAGTCTCTCATCCTTAGAAATCAAGGATAGACACACATTGTCATTCCAAAACAGAGCTAAGCCACCACTCCTACCATGAGGGGGCGGTATAATAACGTTTGCAAATCCTAAGTCACACTTAAGTTTAGTTATTACATCAGATTGGTTTAGAGTTTCAGATAAGAATAGAATATTACACTTAGTAGTAAAACATAGTTTTTTAAAACGAGAAATAGTTAGCTGCGGACCAATGCCTTGGCAATTCTATGAGAGAATCTTCATATTAGATCTATTAGGGGTACCGGGCCCCCTGCACCTCTGTCGAATCCTTTGTTTACAGAACATGAGCCTACCAAGATTGTGCGCTGATTCTTCTTTCGGAGTTGATTAAGGACCATCAACTCCTCTGCTGCCTCTGCATTGTTGAAAGTAATCTCAAACTCCACTCTCTTCTGCTTCAAGAACCCAAAGTCAGCGTGTGCATTGTCAGGACTCTCGTCTCTTAGAACTCTTGTCTGATGATAATCAATAGTGTTTTTTCCTGTTTTTTTGGCCTTTAGATAGCGAAGACGTTCAGCCGACAAATCTTTGTCTTTAATCATACTAGGGAGAGCATGGTTCACTACAGATTGTGGTACATAGCGCTGGACTGGAGCATTTGGTGGTGATGGCAACTGTAAACCCGGTATTAGGCTTGTCGAATTCATTGATGGAAGAGTGTTTGCCTCGGACATGTCTTTGTCGTCGTCATTGTATCATCTCCATCACTGTCATTATCAGAGTTCTCTGGTGCAGCATCCTCAAAACCAAGTTGATATTCCTTGGCATCATGTTTAAGAGAACCACATTTGGTGCAAAAGTTCCGAAGTCTTTCATATCGGAACTTAACAATGGTGTTCTCATCAGCAATAAAACATATGTTCTTTTGGAAGCGTAAGGGATCATCTATATTCCAGTCAATCCTAACACGAACCACCCCAGTCTGGTTTTCATTCTCATCATAGTCGACTTTAGAGACATAGCCTAACTTATTCCCTACCATCTAGCCATAGCATTAGTTAAGCAAAAGGTTGGAATACCTTGGATTTGAACTCAAAAGGAGATGATCTTCATATTGGTCTCACTGATTTTCGGATACCAACGGTGCTTAGTAACCATCCAATCATTGAAAGACCACGGTCCCATGTGCAGTACGAGATTCAAGGAATCTTCATATTGGAAGCGAAATTGTACTCGTCCTCCTTCGAGAATGCGTCCAACACATTCATCAGCAAGACCCCAAACTCTTGGCATCTGTCTAATGAGAGCACGCAGGTTCTGCTTTCTGGGATTGACAGGAGTCACAACCAACGTGTGTCGATTAACAGAAATCGCGCGGTTGAGGAATTCTGGTGGTAGCGAGATTGGAGCATCTTCAATGCCCAAATCCAGGTCTTGAACGGATTTACGGAGATTATCACTCATTCTTTTCGTAAATTGGGTGATTGAGGGAGACAATTGGAAGATGGATGAGAAAAAACAAGGGAAGAAGAGGAATTTATAGGAGATCCATGGCGGTTTCGGTTGATGTTTAACTCCCGTGAAACAGGAAGACAAATAACTGTCATGAGTAACTGACAGAAATAAACCGCCGATATAGATTCCCAACACAAATTTTAGGGATTTCACGGTCGGAAAAAAACTCTTGATCGGAGACAAGATCGGAGATGAAAAAGTGAAAAACGGTTGGAGACGATCGCAAAACGAGTCGTCCAGAGAGAGAGACATCGTTTTGATTTTTCTTTTTAGTGTATATTGACTAATTAAGAGAAGGTGAACAAGAGAAATTATACTCGAGATTGTTTCTTCATATAACAAACGGTGCATCCAATTTTTTTCATAACATATTTTAATATTTTGTTCAGTCAATAGTCTCATCTTGTTTGGAAAATGAAGGTCAAAGTATGAAAACAAAAACAAAGTCAATACATTTCTTTTTTTTTGACCTCACAAAGTCAATACATTTCAATTCCATAATTTTCAAACCTTTGTAACTGTGAGGCCACCATATGCATATTTCTTTGCTTGTCTACTTACGTCTCTTTCTTGCATGTTTTGTCTCTCTTCTTAAGTTGCAAGAAGACACCGCAGGTGTCCGTGTCTCTTTTAAGTTGACGGCCGTTAGGAAGCAAAACCAAAACCAGCGCAAACCTCTAATTTGTTTCGTCAATTTTGTGATTTTTGCTTGGAAGAGTAGTCTTCTAATTTAATGTATCGTAGAAAAATAAATGAATCTTCATCAGTTGATAAAAAAAAATCAAAAACACAATTCTATTACAAAATATTTTATGTTCTGATTTTCCTTATGACAAACAAAATACATAATTTGCGCAATAAAAATTCAATTCACAAAAAACAAAATTCATTATTCTTTTCAATAATATTCTGTATTCGTCGAACATAGAATACAAATTGAAATTCAGAACAGAAGAGTTGGTTAGAATTAAATGAAGAAACACAAAACACGTTTTGTAACCAACGTTTTGGATTTTTGTGTAAGACAACATGATTGGATTTTAATGGGTCAGCATTTTGTGTAAGACAACTATAGTACAAGAGAGTTGCTTTAAATTATATAACAAATCACAAAACACGTTTGTAACGAACTCCCAACTAAAAAAAAAAAGAAAAAAACTCGAATTCTTCTAGTCACTAAAACTTTAGATTCTCGAAGGTACCAACTAGTATTTAAGTGACCCTTGTTTCATCACCATTTCATCAATACAAAATTAAAACTAGTCCTCTCATACATTTTCTGATCAAATTAATCATCTAATCAATCCAAAGATGGAAGGCAAAACTGTAATTGTAAGTGTGCTCCTAATGAGTCTGTTTATGGCACAAATTCAAGTCGACGCAAAGAGCTGTTGCCCATCCGTCACCGCGAGAAACATCTATAATGTTTGCCGTCTAACGGGAAGTTCTAAGCAAGTATGTGCAAACATTAGTAACTGCAAAGTGGTTAGTGGGTCGACATGTCCTAACGGATATCCTAATGACACTCTCGAAAACACAGGTAAATAATTATGCCTTATTACGTATTTTATTTGTTACAAAACAGATTAGAAATTCATTTTTTGTCATGTGTTTTTCATTTTTTTCTCAAGGTGATGCTGTCAATGAATACTGCAAGGTCGGATGTGTATCCTCTGTTTGTGGTGCTTTAATCACTCTCCAGAATTTCAGTAAAACAAATTCTCCAAACTCATTTTCATTATTACGATTTTTTTAATAATTAACAAGAGAATAATGTATATTTTTTTTTTCTCGATGAATAGATGCAGATGAAATCGTGAATGGAGCTGTTGGAAAATGTGCTAACGCATGTTCTACAATCTGCACCAAAGGCTCCATAAATGTAATTGAAACTGCCTAGAAAATCATATCCATAAAAATACCACGTACGTCTGAAGGTTAAGGAGGTGGTCATCTTTCACAGTGTTGTTGGTTCTCATGTTTTCAATAATTATCTCGTATGTGAGAAAATGTTAGATTCTTGTGTTTGTGTTTGTGATGTATTTTCCTTGAAGGTTATCGATCTCTAGATTGTATATGCCTTCTATTCCCTAATTTTTAAATAATAAATAATGTGTTGGTATCCATACATATCTTCTCCTCTCAACCATTTTCATTTGATCTGTTCTTTTTTTTTTTTTTAATAATCGGAATTGTCTTTTGATAAGGATTTCATATCATGACAAATTGATAACAGGTGATACTAACAATATTGTAGAAACTGAAGTTTCTCACAAAGAATTTGTTTAGAAGAGAAACAAACTTAATAACAATCTCTAAAAGAATTCCGATCAAAGTAAACAAGAAAAGAAGAAATGAAATCTCTTGAGAAACAAGTTAGGTTTTGCTCAAGAACAAAGAGGAATTAGAGTTTTTGTATTGATAATTGGATGATCTTACAATGAGAGGATTGCCCTCTATTTATAGGTATTCAAAGATCTACTGAATATATTCGAATATATTGAATATATTGACTTTCCTAATTACAGGCGAACTGATTAGGAAAGTCTTTCCCTTCTTGCTAGGTCAGCCGCAGGGCGAGTTGGAATGCCGATTTGTCACCTCGTCCGTGGGCTTCTCGGTGTTATTGGGCCTTCAGGGATGAGGTCCAAACCCAGGTCGAGTTCCCGGTTCAGATGATCGGTTCGCTTAACGGGTTTACATCGGTATGTTGGGGGTGCTAATTCCCGCACCAACAAATATATAGTGTTAAGGTTTTTTTCACTATATATTTGCATAACCAAACTATAGCCTTCTTTCTACGTATCTAATATACTGAATCTGACCTAAGAAATAAATCAAATCAAATCTCTAAATTCGAGTTTTCACTCTAGCACAATCTTATAAAAATCCACTAAAATGTTCTAATATTATTATTAGCAATCAGATTTCACAATACTATTACATTATTTTGCTTTATTTATATCGAAATAGAATTTGAAGTTGGTGCAGGATATCGCCTCCTCACTATTGGTGGAGGATATCTTCTTCAGCCCTAGTTTGCTGCTAGACTCCTTTGAGGCTATTATTTGCACCAGCTTCAAATTGTATTTCCTTTTGAAAAGTATCAAAAAAGCCATGTAAAACGTTTTTTCTGTTTACTCTTTTGAATATAATTTAATATTTATTAAAAAAAAATAGAATAATCATTATTACAAATATAATTATGAATTTGATAGAAACGTACAATGAAAACTACTACTCTCTCTGGTTTTGTTTACTTGTCGTTCTAGCATATTTTTTTTGTTTTGAATTAGTTGTCATTCTCGTTTTTTAAGGTGACTTTTACATTAAAATTCCAAATTTAACCTTAATTAAACTAACACAATACATAAAAATGAAAAAAACTAAAACAAAATATTTATTTAATAATTGAAAGCATTCTCAAGCTGGATGATATTGAAGAGTCACTTTTTTGTTTTCAACTTAGAATCACGTTCTATTGTTGGCAAAAAAAAAAAAAAAAAAAAAAAAAAATCACGTTCTATTATCTGAAACAAGAAAATGGAGATACAAACATACAAATATAACATGCATCAATTCATCAAGGATCTGATTCTTTTTTAGTTTACCGGAAAACTCAAATGGGGTCACCGTGTTGGGTCCATGTACTTGAGAGCAGTGAGAGCGTGAAACAGTTGAGATTTTTTCACACGAGATTAATCCCACAACTCTCCTCTAACTCTCTCTCTCCTCCCTCTCGGTTTTTTAGTAAAACAAAAAAATGAGCTATAGTTTAGAGAATTAGAACTTATCCAGATTAAGTGATGAAATTGTAGATGTGGCAGTGATGAAACTGAGATCAAAAATAGAAAAAAAAAATTGATCAGTTAAAAATCTAGAATCTAGATCCTTATAGTTAAAATCAAAATTCTTCTGGGTTCAGCTTTCTAGATTCTTCTGGTGGTAAACTGCATCAGCGGGATTCCATGGAACAAAATCGCCAATATTTACTTCAAAGATTTTTTGTTTGATTGTCGATTAATTTTAAATTTAGCTGAAGTAAAATTTGGTGAGAGATTATAAAAAACAAATACATTAAAAATAAGATGGTTAATTGATATTATTTGCCAGGTTAGAATTGTCAAATTACAAGAATTCTTAATATGCGTGAAACTTTCTAAAACGTCAACTAAATAAAACCGGAGGGAGTATGAGATTAGTCTTATATTCTTGTCCCCATCAATATAAAGCAACAGAATATATATAATTGACTCAAATTCTCAAACATAATTATTGTATTCTCATACTAGTAGTTTTCTCAATAACCTATAAAAGTAACTGACGTTTATAATTAGTCTCATATTTGAAAACATGTTTCTTCAGATGTAGACGGTAATCTTCTAATTTTAATGTATCGTTGTAAAATACAAATTATACAGAAAAAAAAAACAGATGGTCCACTTGGAACAGCGAGGTTTAAAACAATCTTAGTCGTACAATTGAGATTGCCAGAATCTGATGTTTTCTCACACTGCTCTAGCTTTGATTTGGACAATATCTGGATCACCATTTTTTGTTTCTTTAAATGCTTATTTTTATAACTTCGCCATAGGTAGCCCCAACTATTTTGTTTCTTTTCCTTTCAAGCTCATTAATTAACACAACTTATAAACTGGAATCGACGATATGGTTTGAACCAGGAACCACTTGTAAAGTTTGGTTCAACCAAACTCATGCAGTCATGCTGCGCTTGAGCGCGCATGAAAGATACTGTAAATGCGGATGAGGCAATAATAAAGTGCAGAAAATAAACGAGACAAGAACTTTCTTAATGAGGTTCGATTTTTCATACTCCCCGAGACTACGTCCAGATTTTGATTTCACTAGAACAAGAAAGCAAATACAACCTATTCGCAAACGCGTAAATCAAGCACAACCCTCTTAATTCACCGCTCTGTTCTATAACATGAAATCTTAAGGATAAATCTCTACCCTTAACTAAACTCACACTGAGCCTAGATTCAAACCAAGATAACTTAACTTTGGGCTAAACTCTCCCTGAGCCTAGACTTCTGATTTCCAACTCTCTGGAGCAACCTTCGCACAAACGCCACACCGACGAACAAAGAAGCTTGAACAACGTACAAGCACTAAACCGCGAAACTAAGCCGCACAAAACGAGAAAGCTTTCTATGATTTTATTCTTTATGCCTCAGCTCTCTTGCTTCTCTAGGACATTGATATATCATGATTTTTTTGGTTTTTAACCATGATATAAGGAGTCTTTTAGAGTCTTTTGATGTTTTTTTAGGTTCTTTGAGAGTCTTTACAGGTTTTCTAGGATTTTGGCATTGATGGAGTAAAGTAGAGCAATTTGGATAATTTTGGAGCATAAATCTCGAAGAATCAATTTGGACTCGGATCAAAGCAATGGCATCAATCGACACCATATAGGAGCATCGATCGACACCCACTTTAGCCGATGAAGAATAACAATTTTGGAAGTTTCACAAGTTTACCCAAAGTTTTCCATAATTGCAAGACAAGTCCCTAACGTGTTTTAGGACATATATATAGTATTTTTAGGTTTTAGAAACCCTGAAGTTATTTTCTAGCAGTTTTTGAGAGAAATATTATTTAGAGCTTTTGGGAAAAAAGGATATGAATTCTTTGTAGAGAGAAGATTTCTAAACTCCCTCTTTTACTTTTCAATATCTATTGCATGTTATTCAGAATTATGATTTGCTCTTCATTAAACATGTCTGAGTAATTTGCTTGTTAGGTTTAGGGTATTTCACAGGGTTTTAATGATTTATTAGATCTGTGATTTTGAGGGTTCTTAATCTTTTATGATCTTCATCATTGGTTGTTCTTCACAATAATTCTTGATTGATCACCTAGAATTATTATCTTAGGGAAATAAATTGATATGAGAATATAACTGTTTTTCTGATTAAACCATTGATGAACAAAATTATTTCTTACAAAGAGATTTGAATTAATAATTTTGTGAATTTATCTAAACCTGTTCTTAAAGCTGATTTTTAACTTAAAATTTTACAAAGAGATTTGGATTTTCTGGTTTTAAATTTAGATAATAATTGCAGTGAGAACTGATTTATTTTACCAAAAGTTTAGAGTTCTAGATCTTATTTTTATTGCTTGAACCTTCATTATTTTATTGATTTAATATTTCATAATTACCTGAGAAATTTCCTAGGCCTAAACTTTTGATTTTCTGAATTCACAACACCTTTATTTAATACTTTGCATTGTTATTTCAATTTTAAATTAATCTGTTTAGTATAATTAAAAAAACTCCATAATTTATTGTGTAGACTTGAGTCCTTTTGGAATTCGACCCCTAAGTACTGCAGTGATCTCTTAATTTGAGAGAGTAGCTCTAGGGTTAATTTGAGCATATCAAATTTTGGCGCCGTTGCCGGGAACTCTTTGATCTACCATTAGATTTGAGTTTTTAATTTTTTCTAAATTTTTCTTTTAATTTTCAACATACACGCTTTTGTTTTTTTTCTCTTGTGTGTTTCAGGTACATGCCTAATAGGCCTAACACTAGAAACAATAAGACTGGTCCAACTTTGAAGCTTTCAAACCAAGAGTTGGGAAAACTTGAGCATGAAAACCGAAAAGCAGCTAAATCCTTGAAGATGGTTAACACAGTCATTCTAATGCATGATGAGGATGGTGCTTTGAGGGATCAAGAGGGCTACTTGCGCAACGAGCAGGGCCAAAAGCTTGATGCAGAAGGAAATGTTATTTCTGAAGTTGTTGTTGTCAACGAGCAAGCAGATGTTGGCGATGAGCAGGCCGATGGTGTCAATCGACACCAACAGGGTGTCGGTCGACACCAACAGGGTGTCAGTCGACACCCCCTTCCTGCAGATGGACATGGAGCTGCAAACCACGTTAACAATCCGGTTCGAAGACAGGAGAACAACCGAGACTTGATCAGGACCATTGCTGACTACAACTGGGCTGATCTTGTGTATGAGAACCGGTTTGCTATTGTTCCTCCCCCATTCCAGAGGAATGATTTTGAGCTTAAGCCTGCTTACTTCCAGCTGGTTGGACAAAGACCTTTCTCTAACTTGCCCAGTGACAAGCCTTTGGATCACATTGAGCACTTTGAAGATCTTGTTACCAGTATCAAGGCTAATGGAGGGACTGAGGATTACATCTTCTGCAAGCTCTTCCCTTACTCACTTGCAGGAGAGGCATCTCAGTGGTTGAAACAATTGCCAGCTGGATCATTGACAAATTTGCGTGACGTCAAGGTGGCCTTCCTCAACTACTTCTATGATGATGCAATGGCAGATGAGTTGAGAGACAAGCTGTCCTCTTTCAAGCAAAGACCAGATGAAGCTTTCAAGGCAGCTTGGATGAGATTCAAAGCTTATCAAAGGGACTGTACACACCATGGTTTCTCAAGGGTTCAATTGCTAAGCATCTTCTTCCGAGGGTGTGACTGGGAGTATCAGTTGGCTTTAGATGCTGCAAGTCATGGAGATTTCAAGACAAGATTTCCAGAAGACGCTGAAGGTTTGATTGAGATCTTAGCTGCTAGCAATAGTACTAAGAGAGCAGATGCTGAAAGAAAGAGATTACATGGATGATTTGATTCAAACCAGTTAGCTTCTGTTAATGCTAAGCTGGATTCAGTGCATAATCTCCTTGTGGGTAAGAAATCTGTTCATTTTGCTGCTGAAGTTGAGACATTTGAGCCAGAGCAGGAAAATACAGAGGAGAATGTCAACTATGTGTATGGAGCTGGGAATCAAGGTCAGAGATTCGGTAATCAGCAAGGCAACAGGCCTCACAGTGGGAACTCTTCAGGTTACACTTCCAAGCCAGAGTATCAGCAGCAACAACAGAATACCGGTTATACCAGAACCTATGGGAACTCATCCTATCAGTCTCCTCCTCCTAAGAATTCTCCTGAGAGTAGAATGGAAGCTATGCTAGAGAAACTTTTGCAGGGTCAAGAGCAGTTGTCAGTAACTTTCAATGGGAAGATTGACAATGTCTACACTGAGCTGAATGGGAAGATTGATGCATTGAATGTTCATGTTAAGAAGCTGGAGATTCAAGTTGCACAGACTACTGGGTCTGTTAAAAGGCAATAGAGTTTTCTTCCAGCAAGAACTGAGTCAACCCCCAGACATGCTTGTAATGCCATATCTGTGAGAGGTGAAGATGCTGGTGAAATTGCTTCTGCAGAACAGGGTGAGAATTCGACAAATCTCTCGAACCCAGATGATGATGTCGATCGACACCACCTGGGTGTCGGTCGACACTCATCTCAGACCTAACCAGAAACTGCAAAATCTCAGGTTCCAGCAGTTGAGAGGGTGTACCAACCTAAGATTCCTTTTCCTAAGCCAAGAAAGTCCAAGCATGAGATGGAGGAAGCTAGATGCAAGGCAATGATGGACAAGGTGATGATTGAGATGCCTTTGATTGATGCAGTAAAGCTTTCACCATCACTTAAGCGATATGTGAAGAGAATGGTATCAAATGGTTTGAGCCCTGAGGAAGGAGCACTACTTACAAAAGATGTCAGTGCTATTCTGTTAAACCAGCCTCCACCGAGGAAGAAAGAGAGAAAGCAGGACGTGGTTGTTTATGAGAAAGTGAGTGCAGCAATTCAGTGTAAGACTGCTAAGAAGTTACCAGATCCTGGAAACTTTGTACTTGATTGTTCAATCTCAGCAGGAAGGTTTTCTCACTCACTTTTTGATCTTGGCTCTAGCATCAACTTGATGCCACATTCTGTTGCTGTGAGACTTGGGATGACAGAATTCAAGCCAACTCAGATTTCTCTTATCTTGGCTGATCGATCCCGAAGAATTCCTGAAGGTGTTTTAGAGGATATTCCAATTAAAGTTGGAAACTTCATGATTCCCACTGACTTTGTGGTGCTGAAGTATGATACAGAGCCTAAAGACCCTCTCATATTAGGAAGATCTTTCTTGGCTACAGCTGGTGCAGTCATAGATGTGCAGAAGGGACACATAGCACTGAATGTGGATGGTTTGAGTATGAACTTTGAGACGGATAAGCTGAGGAGGGCTCCTACTATTGATGGACAGACTTTTTCTGTTGAAAAAGTTTCTAATACACGAGCATCCGACTCAGTGTCGACCGACACAACATTGGTGTCGGTCGACACTCCTCCACATCTGAGACAAAGCTTGTCCAAAACTTATGCTCCAAGTCATACAGCTGTTCCCAAACAGAAAGCCCCCCACTCCACACACCAGAATCCTCAGGTAAGGCAAAGGTACACCTCTTCTGCACCTAAACCTCCTCTTATCATCAATAAGACCTTCAAAGATACAAAAACTGTTTTGCAGTTAACCAAGCCACGAGATTATCGTAGAGCGTTTGTTTCTTCTGTTGATGATTTTGTAGGACATAAGAGAAACAATCTCATCCCTAAATCCTGTCCTGGTCCTGTTCCTCACATCCTTGGCAGACCTCATGCACTAAAGCTTATACACCACCTTGGATACCTCATGCACTAAAGCTTATACACCACCTTGGATGATGAGACATTCTTCTCAGAAGCATTCAATGCCACGTTCTGATCCACCAGATGCTTGAGCTCCAGCAAAGTCAAGCTAATGACAGAAAACAAGCGCTTAGTGGGAGGCAACCCACTGGTAGGTTTTTCTTTTTCTTTTGATTTTCATTCATATTTATTTTATTTTTCTTTTGTCAATCTTAGGCTTGATAACACTGGGGATAGTGTTGTTTAAGTCTGGGGGAGGTTGTCTACTAACTACGTTTGTATTTTTGAGTTTCAGTTGTGTCAGTCAAAACCATAAAGTTTGAGTCAAATTTTTCAAAATTTTCTTTTTGTCTTTGGGAATTATGATCTTGATTAATGATTTCTATTATTTGGCTAACACTCTAATGATTATTTGTTTATGCTTGATCTTAGAACTGAAGCTTAGAAAGATTATGAGCCTTATCAACAATCCTAAAAGCCCTTATTCAATGGATATCTGATTGATCTAACTTTGTCTCAACTTTTATCAGGATTTTAACCGGTCTTAATCTCTTACTTTGGGGTTGGAAATCAGTGGACTAGACTTCTTTTTCGGGCCATACAAGACAATGCAATTTTTTCAAAGTATGTCTCCCCTCTTTCTTCCCTTCAATACTTAAAAAAAAGAAAAAAAATCAGAAAAAGAGAGGAGAATAAAAGATGAGATGATTTTGATCAGTTTACAGAAGTATGTAAATTACATGTGACCTCATTATTCTACTCTTGAGTCAAATGATCACACAAAGCTTGGAAGTGAGGGGAATGTAAATTACCGATGACCCTAATATCCGCTTACATCTTTGATTTAAAAAAAAAGAAAATTAGGGAGAAATCAGCTCCATAGAAGTAAGAAAAGGGAGAGGAAAGGAGATGTATGAAAAATGTCTTGACCTGAAAAGAGTCCATATGCCACTGATCGATACACCAAGGTTAGAACTCATCTGTACTTGCTTTAATTTATGTAATGAGATGACAATGGTGAGACTATAGATTCCAAAGGATTGTGGGATTTGAGTAAGGAATGTTGATACTTATCATGGTTAAGTATAAGAAGTAAGTTCTTGAGTCAGGTAAATGAAGAGTGCGAATAAGAATCATCATGCAGTTGAGTGAGTTCCCTGTTTTCAAACCTCTTTCAAATGTCTAAGCTTATGTTTTGCTTGAGGGCAAGCAAAGGCTAAGTCTGGGGGAGTTAATATATCATGGTTTTTGTGGTTTTTAACCATGATATAAGGAGGTTTTTAGAGTCTTTTGATGTGTTTTTAGGTTCTTTGAGAGTCTTTACTGGTTTTCTAGGATTTTGGCATGGATGGAGCAAAGTCGAGCAATTTGGATAATTTTGGAGCATTGATATGCTCATATTTACCCTAGAGCTACTCTCTCAATTTAAGATGTCAATGTAGTATTTAGGGATCAAATCCACAAGAACTCTAGATTAACACAATAGACTTAATAATCTTTTAATTATGCTAAACAGAAATATTGTAATTAAATTGCAAAATAAAACAGAAAATAAAAGAGATGTAAATTCAGATGGATTAAACGCTAGGCCTAGGGAAATTCTCAGGAAATTATGGAAAATCAGATCAATTAATTAAACAAGCAGGATTCAATAATTAAGCACCGTTCTTGAACTCTAAACACAATTATAAAATAAATCAGTTCTCACTGCAAATATTATCTAAGTTTTAAAACCCGAAAATACAAATCTCTTTGCAAAATTCAAAGTAAAAACCAGTAATAAAATCAAGTTTAGATAAGTTCACAAAATCACTAAATCAAATCTCTTTGCAAGAAGTAATTTTGCTCGCCAAAGGTTTTTGTCAGGAAAACCAATTATATTCTCATATCAATTAATAATACTAAGATCGAAATCCAGATGACTAATCAAAGATCTAGCATTAAGAACAACCTATTGTGAAGAACAAGAAAGATAATGAATCCAGACAATTAATCAATCTAACAATCAATGAAATCCCTAATGAGAAACCCTAAACCTAACAAGCAGATATACTCAGACATAATCAATGAAACACAAATCATAATCTGAATAAATTGCATTAAGAGATTAAAGGAAGAAGAAAAGGAGTTCTGAATCTTCTCTGAAGGAGTCTTGATTCTTCTCTCCAAAAGCTCTCTAAAAATCTCTCAGGGTTTTCTCTCAAAAAGTTGTAGGGAAAAATAAAGCTTAGGTCTAAACAATGACCATAAAAATCCTATTTATATTCCTAAACACGTCCAGAGACTAATGATGCAAATATGCAAAACTTTGGGGCAACTTTGTAAATCTGCAAAACTTGTTGAGAAAACTTCCAATTTCTTCTTTGGCTCTGCATCGATCGACACAGCATCTGCATCAATCGATGCATCTTTCTAAATTCGTCTCCCAACTTTACAGCTTAGCCTCAATGCTTGATTAAGCTCAAAATCCTCCTATTTAGCTCCATTATGCTCCCATCCATGCTAAATCCTATAAAGACTTAAAAGACTCTAAAAATACCAAAAAGAATCTATAAATAAGACTTATATCATGGCTAAAACCCCTAAAAACCATGAAATATCAACTCCCCCAGACTTAACCTTTGCTTGCCCTCAAGCAAAACATAAACTTAGCCCTGTGAAAGAGGTTTGAAAACGCAGGAACTCATTTTCTTTTTAAAGTAATGTCATGATCATCCAAACCATAATCCATATGCTTAGCTGATAAATCCAAATCGAACCACCATGTACTTCTCCGTTGATTTTCATAGCATCCCAAATTCAAACCAAATTCCACTACTTCCTCCATTAAGCCTTCATCGGTGGGTCTCATCAATTTGATCAATGTCAAGAACCTTCAAGACTCATTCCCGTACAATACCATAACAAGCAAGATAATATCTTTAACACATGTGGTACTCTTTTTCTCCCCCAGACTTATTCTATTTATCTTCCTTAGAGCTTGCTTTGTCTTTTTTTTTTCTCAAAGTTGTAGGCGAATAATGGGGTCATCGGTAATTTACCTACCCTTCGCTTCCAAGCGTTGTATGATCATTTGACTCAAGAGTAGAATAATGAGGTCACAGGTAATTTACCTAACTCTCTAAACTGATCAAAATCATCTCATCTTTTTTTTTTAACAAAGCTCTCAGGAAAAATATTTTAAATTTAAATAAGGGAGAGGAGTACCAATTTTTTTCTTTTATGAAATCTTACTTGTCAGGTATGAACAAGGAGTCAAGCTCTATGAACATCAATCTCCTTGATGAGGTAAAAAGAAAATTACAGAAGTTACCTTAGGCTTTTGTGAATTATGTTGGAAATTTGGATGTCTCTGGTTCACTAGTCAGCCATTGGATTTTTAATTAGTCAGATTTTTGACTTAATCTGCAACATTAATCAACCAAGGCAGCACACTAAAAAGAAAAATCATAGTTCCCAACAAAATTTTGACTCAATAAAACAAATTTTTTTTTTTCGACTGATGCTCAAAAATAAAAACGTAGTTAGTAACTGCCTCCCCCAGACTTAAACAACACTGTCCTCAGTGTTATCAAGTAAGAGATTGGCGAATAAAATAAAATAAAAATAATTCAAAAGAAAAAGGAAAAAGAAAGAAAAAAAACTACCAGTGGGTTGCCTCCCACTAAGCACTTGTTTTCAGTCATTAGCTTGACTGTGACAGATCTCAGGCATCCGGTGGATCAGAACATGGCAATGAATGCTTCTGAGAGAATGTCCTCTTCATTCAAGGTGTTGTAGAAGCTTTAGGTGCATGAGGTTTGCCAAGGATGTGAGGAACATGACCAGGGAGGGACTGAGGTATTGGTGGCTTCCTTTTATGTCCTGCAAAATCATCAACAGAAGAAACAAGCACTCTATGATAATTTCGTGGCTTGGTTAACTGCAAAACAGTTTTTGTACCTTTGAAAGTCTTATTGATGATAGGAGAAATTTTAGGAGAAGGAGATGCATACCTTGGCCTTACCTGTGGGTTCTTGACTATGGAATGGTGAGATTTCAGCTTTACAACTGGTCTAGGACTTGCAGCTAAGGAACCAACTCGAGAATCTTTGGTTTTGGACAAGTCCGAGCCGATTCTGGAAGGTGTGTCAATTGATGCAACAGCTGCATCGATCGATGCTATGTCTGCAACTCGTGTTTCTTCAACGATTCGGAAACTTTCCTCAGCAATCCATGTTTCCATTACAAAAACATCATCTACCAGCGACTTGTCATGGATCAGAACCTCATCATGGTCTCTAGTACTGATTAGATGATCTCCACTCCAATCTTTAAGCTTAACTGCTTGTTTGCTCACTTTCTCAACAGGCTTCAACTCAGTACTGTCTCCATGAAGCTCAATGATCGGATCTTCATCAGAAGCTATCTCCACACAAAATGTCTGACCATCAATAGTGGGAGCTCTTCTCAGCTTGTCCATCTCAAAGTTCATGACCAAATCATCCACATTAAGAGATATGTGTCCCTTCTTTACATCTATGATGGCACTAGTTGTAGTCAAGAAAGAACATCCTAAGATGAGAGGATCATTAGGCTCTTTGTCATACTTCAACACCACAAAGTCAGTGGGAATCATGCAATATCCAATATTGATTGGAATATCCTCTAAGACACCTTTAGGAATCCTTCTGGATCGATCAGCTAAGATAAGAGATATCTTAGTTGGCTTGAAATCTGTCATCCCAAGTCTTACAGCAACAGAATGTGGCATCAAGTTGATACTAGAGCCAAGATCACAAAGAAAGTGAGGAAACCTTCCTGTGGAGATAGAGCAATCTAGCACAAAACTTTTAGGATCTGGTAACTTCTCTGCAATCCTAGTCTGAATCACTGCACTTACTTCCTTAGAGACAACCACCTCCTGCTTCTTATCCTTCTTCCTCTGTGGAGGCTGTTTCAACAGTATTGAGCTGACATCCTTTGTAAGCAGTGCTCCTTACTCAGGACTCAAACCATTAGTGACCATCCTCTTCGCATATCTCTTAATACCAGGAGAAAACTTGACAGCATCAATCAAAGGTATCTCAATCATTACCTTATCCATCATAGCTTTGCATCTAGCTTTTTCAATCTCCTGCTTAGACCTCCTAGGCTTAGGAATAGGAACCTTAGGCTTATAAGCTTGCTCTGAAGCAGGTGGAACTTGAGGAGAAAGCAGAGCTGGTCGTGGGGTGTGTCGATCGACAATGGCGGTGCATCGATCGATGCTAGATGATGGTTGCATCAATCGATGCTGCTCTGTATCGGTCGATGCAACATCCACTTCCGAATCACCTTCTACGTCCTTCACCAAAATGGCATTATAAGCATGCTTGGGATTCCACTTTGTTCTTCTAGAAAGAAGTTCCTCTTGTCTTTTAACAGACCGAACAGTCTGAATAATTTGATTCTCTAGCTTCTTGACATGAGTATTTAATGCATCAAACTTCCCAGTCAGTTCATTGTAGACATTATCAATCTTTTCATTGAATGTCACTGTCAACTGCTCTTGTCCTTGAAGAATTTGATCAAGCATGGCCTCCATTCGACTCTCAGAAGTCTGTGGAGGTGGAGACTGATAAGAAGAATTACCATAGGTCCTTGTAAAGCCGGTGTTCTTTTGTTGCTTCTGGTAATCCGGTTTAGGAGTGTAGCTTAAAGAGTTCCCATTGTAAGGTCTGCTGCCCTACTGGTTGCCAAATTTTTGTGTCTGATATCCAGCTCCATACACATAATTGACATCTTCTTCTGTAGTCTCTGGATTTGGCTCAAAAATCTCAACATCTTCAGCAAAATGGACTGACTTCTTTCCAACAAGAAGATTATGCACTGTATCCAACTTAGCATTCACCGTAGCAAACTGATTTGAATCATGGCCGTCATGTGCTCTTTTCCGCTCTAAGTCTGCATTCTTAGTACTGTTGCTTGAAGCTAGTCCTTCTATCAACTTTTCAGCATCATCTCGATACCTTGTCTTGAAGTTCCCATCACTAGCAGCATCCAAAGCCATCTAATACCTCCAGTCAATCCCGCTGAAGAAGATACTGATCAACTGCACTTCTGAGAACCCATGATGTGGACAATCTCTCTGGTATGCTTTGAACCTTACCCAAGCAGCTTTGTAAGATTCAGCAGGTCCTTGTCTAAAGGTAGAAAGCTTAATCCTCAGCTTATCAGACATTGCATCATCATAGAAGTAATTGAGGAATGCCACCTTGATATCATTCCAGGTCTTCAGAGATCCTGGTTTGAGTTGTCTCAGCCAATGAGAAGCTTCCCCAGCAAGAGAGTAGGGGAAAATCTTGCAGTAGAGATAGTCTCCTGTGACTCCATTAGCCTTGATGCTTGTAACTATATCCTCAAAGTGCTCAATATGGTCTAGAGGCTTCTCATGTGACAAGTTCTGGAATGGCCTTTGTCCAACAAGAGCAAAGAGGAAGGCTTTAGCTCAAAATCATTCCTTGGGAATGGAGGAGGGACAATTGCGGAGCGGTTCTCATAGAATAAATCTGGTCTGTTGAAATCTGCAAGAGTCTTAACAAGCTCTCCATTGTCATCCCATCGCCTCTGAACATTCTCCGCATCAGCTCTGGCATTGCATCGATCGATGCCAACATTGCGTCGGTCGATGCCTTCCTGGTTGCGTCGATCGACACCATTGTTGCGTCGCTCGACGCCACGTGCATTCTCATCGGCCACGATGAGTTCTTCCTGAATAATCTGTCCGTCAGCATCAAGTTTCTGGCCTTGCTTGTTGCGCACATTACCCTCTTGATCCTTCAAAACCCCAGCCGCATCTTGTCTCAATATGATTGGGTTGACCATTTTTGCTGATTTGGCTGCTTTTGTGTTCTCACGCTCTAGTTGTCCTAACTCTTGATTTGTAAACTTAACAACTGGACCAGTTGGATTTTTCCTGGTGCTAGGCTTAGGCATGTACCTGAAACACACAAGAGAAAAGAAACAAAAGCGTGTGAGTAAATTAAGAAAAGAAAAATCTAGACAAAATCAAAGACTTTAATCTAATGGTGAATCAAAAGAGTCCCCGACAACGGCGCCAAAATTTGATATGCTCAAATTTACCCTAGAGCTACTCTCTCAAATTAAGAGGTCAATGTAGTATTTATGGATCAAATCCACAAGAACTCTAGATTCACACAATAGACTTAATAATATTTTAATTATGCTAAACAGAAATATTGTAATTAAATTGCAAAATAAAACAGAAAATAAAAGAGATGTAAATTCAGATGGATTAAACGCTAGGCCTAGGGAAATTCTCAGGAAATCATGGAAAATCAGATCAATTAATTAAACAAGCAGGATTCAATAATTAAGCACCATTCTTGAACTCTAAACACAATTATAAAATAAATCAGTTCTCACTGCAAATATTATCTAAGTTTTAAAATCCGAAAATCCAAATCTCTTTGCAAAATTCAAGTTAAAAACCAGCAATAAAATCAAGTTTAGATAAGTTTACAAAATCACTAAATCAAATCTCTTTGCAAGAAGTAATTTTGCTCACCAAAGGTTTTTGTCAAGAAAACCAATTATATACTCATATCAATTAATAATCCTAAGATCTAAATCTAGTGACTAATCAAAGATCTAGCATTAAGAACAACCTATGATGAAGAACAATAAATATAATGAATCCAAACAATTAATCAATCTAACAATCAATGAAATCTCTAATGAGAAACCCTAAACCTAACATGCAGATGTACTCAGACATAATCAATAAAACACAAATCATAATATGAGTAAATTGCGTTAAGAGATTAAAGGAAGAAGAAAAGGAGTTCTGAATCTTCTCTGAAGGAGTCTTGATTCTTCTCTCCAAAAGCTCTCTAAAAATCTCTCAGGGTTTTTTCTCAAAAAGTTGCAGGGAAAAATAAAGCTTAGGTCTAAACAATGACCATAAAAATCCTATTTATATTCCTAAACACATCCAAAGACTAATGATGCAAATATGCAAAACTTTGGGGCAACTTTGTAAATCTTCAAAACTTGTTGAGAAAACTTCCAATTTCTTCTTTGGCTTTGCATCGATCGACACAGCATCTGCATCGATCGATGCATCTTTCTAAATTCGTCTCCGACATTCACAGCTTAGCCTTAATGCTTGATTAAGCTCCAAATCCTCCTATTTAGCTCCATTATGCTCCCATCCATGCTAAATCCTATAAAGACTCAAAAGAATCTAAAAATACCAAAAAGACTCTATAAATAAGACTTATATCATGGCTAAAACACCTAAAAACCATGATATATCAAGCATAAATCTCAAAGAATCAATTTGGACTCGGATGAAAGCAATGTCATCGATTGACACCGTATAGGAGCATCGATCGACACTCTCTTTAGCCGATGAAGAATCACAATTTTGGAAGTTTCACAAGTTTACCCAAAGTTTTCCATAATTGCAAGACAAGTCCTTAACGTGTTTTAGGACATATATATAGTATTTTTAGGTTTTAGAAACCCTGAAGTTATTTTCTAGCAGTTTTTGAGAGAAAGATTATTTAGAGCTTTTGGGAACTCTTTTACTTTTCAATATCTATTGCATGTTATTCAGAATTATGATTTGTTCTTCATTAAACATGTCTGAGTAATTTGCTTGTTAGGTTTAGGGTATTTCACAGGGTTTTTATGATTTATTAGATCTGTGATTTTTAGGGTTCTTAATCTTTTATGATCTTCATCATTGGTTGTTCTTCACAATAATTCTTGATTGATCACCTAGAATTATTATCTTAGGGAAATAAATTGATATGGGAATATAATTGTTTTTCTGATTAAACCATTGATGAACAAAATTATTTCTTACAAAGAGATTTGAATTAATAATTTTGTGAATTTATCTAAATATGTTCTTAAAGCTGATTTTTAACTTAGATTTTTTTTTTTTTTTTTTTTTTTTTTTTGTCAACCAAACATTAAATTAAAAGATAACTCCAAGATTGGTCGCCCAAACTGGAGGAAAAGTGTTTACAAAAGAAGAAGCTGTAAGTAACAATCTCGAAGAGCGAGCAAGGCAATCAGCCCGCACGTTAGAGCTGCGCGATATCCTCGAAAGCATGAAGGATGGGAAGGAGGAGCGAAGTAGACTAAACTCATCTAGCAGGGTGGAGAAAGCGGGCCAATCATCGGGAGACTGCACCATCGCCACTAGTTCAGCACAATCCGTCTCGAAATACTGACAGTTAACGCCTGAGGCTAAAATGGAAGCCATCGCCCAAATCAAAGCATGAAGGTCCGAATGAAGAGGTGAAGGGCCACGACGCTGACTCCGTGCTCCCAATAACTGCGTTACATCCTCACTATTGCAAAACCACCAGCCTAAGCCTTCCAAGGGATCTGATGCCTTCCAAGATCCATCAATCTGACACCGGGGAGCGTGTGTCTGATCCTCCAAGGTAAGAGGCTCAGTCGAGGTTGAAAGAGAGGATCTTACTTCCTCCCATAACAACTTATCAGAAGTCGCATGGGTCAGAACATCACCTGGTTCTGCCTCGAAACCCTGATAGACTTTTTTATTCCTATCTTTCCAAATAGACCAGACAATCCATGGTAGGTGAAAACCAATATCCGGGACAGCCGACTGGGACGACGCCCTCCAAAAAAGAAAATCAAGATTTGAATAAATAGAAGCAAAGGGGAATCCATCAGTGCATAAATCTACCGGGGATAAATCCCAAATCCGCCGCGAACGGGAACATTCAAAAAGAGCATGATTGATAGTCTCCACTGCCAAGCCACAACGCGTACATAGAGGATCACACCGAACACCCTGATGAGCCAAACGCTCCAACACGGGAAGAGTGCCGGAAGCAATCTGCCAGAAGAAATGCTGAATCTTTGGGGGAACCTGAAGTTTCCAAACCTGAGCCCTAAGAGATGTGCACGTCGGCCCAATCTCTACCTCATTTATTAAATCACGGGCGAGACGGTAGCCAGATTTTACCGAATATTTCCCAGATTTAGTAAAATGCCAGATCAGTTTATCCGATTTAAACGATTTACTAACCTCCATAGATAAAATGATTTGAATATCTACCGGATCAAAAAACTCCTCTAGAATTGGCATATGCCATTCCTTCGTGTATGGATTAATCAAATGGTTGACCATTAGACTGGGAAGTAACTGCCGACCTCGACCATTTGCTGATCTCGGTTGAATATCTGGAATCCATGGATCCCGCCACACTGAGACATTACAACCCAAACCAATCGCCCATCGAGAACCATGTTCTACCAAACCCTTAGTTGAGAAGATGCTCCACCAAGCAAATGAGGGGGAATAAGGTTTCTTAGCCTGTAAAGGATGTGAATTCCAAAAATATCTACCTCGCAACACTCGAGCCATCAGAGACGATGGATAATGAATTAACTGCCAATATTGTTTGGCCAACATAGCATCATTGAATTGTTCCAGTGCGCGAAAGCCCAAGCCGCCTTCACTTTTGTCCTTACATAATCTATCCCACGCCACCCAGTGCAAACCTCGTTCCTTATCATTAGACTTCCACCAAAACTTTGCGATAACACTTGTTAAACGAGACGTTAACTCTGTTGGTAACTTGTAGCAAGACATAACATGAGTTGGAAGAGCCAGAGCTACCGACTTAATCATTACCTCCTTTCCTCCCTTAGATAGAATTTTTGCGGACCAACCATTCACACGATCATCCAAACGGTCACTAACGTAACGGAAAGCCTTTGTTTTAGAACCATGGAGGTCCTCTGGAATACCCAAATACGAACCCATACCACCCTCACTGGAAATACCCATTACACCTTTCAATTGAGTCCTTACTTCAGTGGGTACTTTTTTGCCAAACATAATGGATGATTTCTCCAAATTTACCTCCTGGCCCGAAGCTCGTCCATAATCACTTATAATATCCATAACCGTACTACATTTAGCAGGGTCAGCCTTACAGAAAAATAAGCTATCATCAGCAAACAAGAGATGTGAGATAGTAGGACAATCCCGAGCTATCTTAATACCCAAAATCCTATGCTCCCGTTCGGCCTTTTTAATATTGGCAATTAAGACCTCAGTACACAGTATAAACAGATAAGGAGATAAAGGATCTCCCTGACGTAGACCCCTCTGAGGTTTGATATAACCTCTGGGTTGACCATTTAGGAGGACTTGATACGAGACTGAAGAAACACACCACATAATCCAAGAAATCCATTTCCTATCGAAACCCAGCTTAACCATTACCGCTTCCAAAAAATCCCACTCAACACGGTCGTATGCCTTACTCATGTCCGTCTTGAAAGCTAGAAACTCTGATTTACACCGTGGATTAGTATTTAAGCCATGAAACATTTCCTGAGCCACCAGGATATTATCGGTAATTAAACGTCCAGAAACGAAAGCCGATTGGGTTTCAGAAACAAGGGATGGAAGAAACCGCTTAAGTCTGAAACAAAGAACCTTAGAAATAATCTTATAGCACACATTACAAAGACTAATTGGCCTAAACTCCGTCATCCATTGAGCCATCTCCTTCTTAGGTATAAGGCATATATTCGTTTCGTTTAACCGAGGATCAAATCGATCAGTGCGGAAAAAATTTAGATAATAATTGCAGTGAGAACTGATTTATTTTACCAAAAGTTTAGAATTCTAGATCTTATTTTTATTGCTTGAACCTTAATTATTTCATTGATTTAATATTTCATAATTACCTGAGAAATTCCCTAGGCCTAACCTTTTGATTTTCTGAATTCACAACACTTTCATTTAATACTTTGCATTGTTATTTCAATTTTAAATTAATCTGTTTAGCATAATTACAAAAACTCCATAATTTATTGTGTAGACTTGAGCCCTTGTGGAATTCGACCCCTAAGTACTGCAGTGATCTCTTAATTTGAGAGAGTAGCTCGAGGGTTAATTTGAGCATATCAGACATGTCCAACACCTTGTTATATATCCATCAATACTTTCTAATCACCATAGAATAAGATTTCCAAATTCTATAAGAAAATTACTATTTTCCTTTTCGTTGTAAGACTCCAATTTAACCAACAAAAGAAATAGTAGTTTTTCTCTTCAATTCATCCTCAAACCGTCCTTCAATATTGCCTTCTCAAACCTTCTAGAAACTTCTCAGTCATATAAAACAACAACAATCCTGTATCACGTCTTTTATCACACAGACACTGCTTCAGATAAACTAATACATCTTCATTCTCCCCCTTTTTAACTATGCTTGTGAACTCATCAGTTCAAACACCTAAACAACATCACTAGACACATCTTCATTCTCTCCCTGAATGAGTCACAACATGGTCAAAACTAACTAGAAAATTCTCTCCGCTTTGCAATAAGCGGTTGATAGCCTAATACACCACCTCCATTGAAATTATCTTTTCTAATCCATATCTTGTTGCGCCTTAGACCTCCATGTTTAACCTCTTGAATCAACCTGAAACAATTCCTCTTAATATGTCTTTGAATTCCACAATGATAACATGTATGACTACAAAACCTTACATCAAAAGCATTCTCCATGCAGCTCCTCTCTCTCAACAATCTGAAACATCTTGGTCTAATATGCCCAACAACACCACAATGATGACAAACTGGTCGAAAAACTTTTCTAGGTGCACTCTGCAACTCGAAAATCCTTTTACTATGCTCTTTCACACATACATTCTCTGTAGCAATCTTCAAAGCAGTCCTTGAAGCAATCTTGACACAGTTCCTCATGCAGACTATTTTTCCACTTGAAACAAACACCGGATCCAATTTTGAAACTTTTCCTTCATATCCAAGGCCACACTTATCTGTCTTGCCATATTTAAAATATGATCCAACTTCTCTGTACCATTATTAAGCATCCTCAAATTCTTTTGAGTATTAAGCATCCTCAAATTCTTTTGAGTTTCTTCAACTCGCAATTTAGCTTATAATGCTTCTTCCTCTATTTTTGTTGCATATTTCTCTGCTTCAACAATTTTAGCCTTTAACTTGAGCTTCTCCTTAATTAAAACTGAATTATCCTCAACTACCTTAAGCCAATGTGCATACAACTTCTCATAACTCTTACCAAGTTCTTCATAACTCATATCCTCTGCATCACTAACATTCTCAAATTCATGTTCTGCTGTAGTTGCAGATTCATATGCAATTGCAAATTTTGCTGCAGATTTAGAAGTAGTTGCAGATGTTGATGCAGAACTATCTTCAAAAGTTGTAAATGCTACAAAATTCTTCAGATCTTCTTCTTCATCTGAATCAGTTTCAGAATCACTAGAAACAACATTCATAGCCTTCTTCTTATGCTTTTGTAGATTGACACAATCTGACCGTACATGATCATATCCTTTGCATTCAAAACATTGAACATTCTTTGATGAAGTTCTCATCTCTTCATCCATTCTATTTTTCTTCTCCTTTGCCCTAAGCTTCAAATATTTAGCAAATCCTTTTGATAACATAGCCATTGAATCTTCATAAAATGATAAAATGATACCTTAAGAGCTACTCCAATCTCAACTTCCTTATTTATTGCTTCCTTAACTTCATCATCTTTCTTCTTTAACTCCTTCAGATTCATATGCTTTGCTTAATTCAAAAGCTTTAATAATCCCAACAAACTCATCAAAAGCCATCTCATCTAAATTTTGAGCTTCTTCAACAACATAAATTTTTGATTCAAATTTTGCAGGCAATGATCGCTTCAGCTTCTTCACAAGCTTTTTGTCTTTGTCCTGCTTTCCAAGAGCAAAAGCCTCATTAGATATATCACATAACTTAGCACTGAACTCAACCACTGAAACAAGTTTATTTTGTGTGGTGATGAATGGTGAATGTATGCAATGGTGAGATATGAATGAAATGATGGATGGGTGTTTCAATTCCCCTTATGATGTGGCAGTATAGGAGGTATCAATCTTAAATGAGTGTTTGTGAACAATTAAGATATGCATATGAATCTAAGTTAAGACAAATGTAAAGATTGCTTGTCACTAACAATCCTAAGATGAAAATGTAAAGATGCAGAAAGTAAACTACAAGAACTAAGAACTAAATGCAAATAAAACTGAATGATTGCAACAGTAATGATACTAGAACAGAAATAGAAACTACTACTAATGAACTAATGCAAGACAGGTAATGAACTGAAAACTAAATGAATGCAACTGGAATGAAATAGGAATGAAATAGGACAATCACAAATCATAAACAAGAGTTCTGGGGATGAACTCGAGCAAGCACTCGACCGAGTGTAGGTCGAGTACAGGGTCGAGCTAGAATAATCCAGGAAACAGAGCAACACAATAAAAACAGAGCAATGCAAATACGAATCAAACAACAAGCAAGCAACAGGATTAAGACTTTAAAATCAATAAACAAAGAAGGTCCTGAGGATGGATTCATGGGATGAACTAATCATTGTGGTTATCTAACTAGGTCAACAAATCTCAAGCAAACTTTGAGCTAACCTCTAGACATATAAATCTAAGACAAGTTTCTTCCACTCTCATGGCAAGAGACAATCAAACCTATGCAATTCTAGACTTGTTCTCACACAGTAAAGAATCTACACAAGCAGGCATTAAGCAATACATCTCAAACCAAACAAGACCTCTAATCTCTTAGCAAGCCTAATGGTAAGCTCTAGATCTAGCCTTATCTATGCTTCTTAAACATTGGTGTGATGCTAAGAAGCTTGAAATCAGATCCTACCCTCTCAGATATAGGATCAGCATTAAGAACATCTAGCCTAGAAGAGATCTACAACAGTCAAGCTTGACCAAATCACACAAACCACAAGATCAATCCATCCTAACCCATCCTCAAGATCCTAAGCAAACTACTCACAACAATACATGATGAACCAAGTCAAAAACCCAGAAAATATTGAAACTTGCATTATTAGAAAGATGAAGCAAAGATCTTCAATATTGATGAAAGGATCAAACTCAAATTCTCAATATTAAGAAAGTTATGAAACCAACAATATTGAGGAATTTAGTCTTTTTCAAGTACAAGATCTAAGAAAAAAAAAGTGCAAAAAGAATAATTCCCAAAAGGGTAAAAACTAGGTTTAGAGAATATCTAAAAAGCTGGACTCCTTTGGTGGCTGCAGGTACAAGGCTTTATATAGGAGGGGAGTGGAAGCCCTAAAAAATTCTAAAAGACAAAATAGTCAACGGCTCGGTCAACTCGACCTGTGCTCGGTCGAGTGGCAGGTCGAGCTGGCTTCTCTCGTGCAATCTCCACTCGGTCGAGTCCTCCTCAGTACACGGTCGAGTGTCTGGTCAAGTGTGCGGTCGAGTTGGACTCCGGACCTTGTTGTTTCAGCCTTAACTCTCTTGCTTTCTCCCCATGATTGCTTCACTTCTCCTCAGCATTGCATCCATGCCCCTTAAGCTCCAAAATCACCTGTTTATGCATGAAAAGATGCAAATGCAATGCAACTGAAGTCTAATGCATGATTGGTCCTAAAGCTATGCAATAAAGATTAAAATGGATAGCAAAAGATGCAAAAGATGTGAATAAACTAAGGGAAAACAAGGTAAAATATATGAACATCAACCACAGATTCTTTTCCTTCCATCATTAGATTCTCAAATTGTGATGCTAACATATCCAGCTTTGTTCTCTTAACACTTGTAGTACCCTCAAACATATTCTCCAATGACTGCCTCGCTTTCTGAGTGATACACATTGAGTGTGTGTGAGTGACTTCCTGGATGTCGTAGCTTAAGGCGGTTGGCCTCATAGCGAGCCGGCATGATTTGTTGGTTGCGACCACGGACGGGGGAAGCATTGAGTTTTGAGCAAATATGGACTTTGATGTGATTATATTGGCTAGAGGGAGACCTCATGGTTTAGTCGGAGGTGTGCGGTCTTTTGCGACAGTGCATGGGAAACTTTGGCTGACGGTGTTCAGTCCTGTCGGAAGATGTGTGGGCCGTGTTAACGGTGGCACAGAGGTCCTTGACGGATGGACGGTGCTGCAGGATTCGAGGACAAATCCTTATTGTGGGGGAGAATTGTAACATCCGCGAACAAGTTATTGTATTTTTGGAGTGGGTGTCGATCGACACCAAGGGTGTGTCAATCGACACCACTATTTCTGGGTTCGTCGGGTTTGTTTTAATTCGTGATTTTGGTTTGGTTGGTTTGGTTTGGTTTTGTTAAGGGTTTTAGGGTGTGTCTTGTCGCCGTTTGTAGAAGAAAAAGAGAGAAAATAGAGAACTTGTGGTTTGTGAGTTTTTGGCTTGTTCTTGGTGGTTTTGGTGAGATCTGTAGCTGTGGAAGGGAGAGTTGCTGCTGGGAACGAAGGAGAAGCTTGTGAAGGTGTTGTTTCCACCGATTTCTCAACCCAATCTTCCTGTAAAAGAGTTGAGTGCTTGACCATGGTTGATCTAAGCATGAGATCTCTTTTGTTTGGTTTTTCTTTGTCTATTTGGGGTGTTTGCTTGCTTGGGTTTGTTGTTTCGGGTTTCCCATAGGTTCCCGAGGCATTTGGGTGAGTTTGGGACGGTTTCAAGATGATTTGAAACGGATGATCGATGTTCGTGTTCGTACAGTTCGCGTCTGCAGAAGCAGTGTCGATCGACACCAGTGTGGTGTCGGTCGACACCATGTTGTGTCAGCATCGATCGACACCGACTTAGTGTCGGTCGACACCAGTCTCATCCGAGACTTGTTTTCCTGGTTTGATGTATTGTTCGTGTTATATTTGCTTGCTTAAACATGAGGGTCTCAAATGCTTGTGTGTATAACCTAGTAGACGGGAGGACGGCCTTACTAAGTATTTATGATAATACTTACGCATCTCTATTGTTGTTTGTGGTGTGCAGGTAAAGGTAAAGTGTGATCGTGGAATCAAGGCGATGAGGAGGAGGATGTTCTAGAGAGTTGGTTGATTGTGGTCTAGCTCTTGTTAGGTTGCTAGTGTTGAGTTGATAGAACATTGTAAAATGTTGGAACTTGGTTATTTCATTGTTGGTTTTGGATTATTGCATTGTTGGTTATTGGATTGTTATTGTTGAAATTCTTATTAGTTTAATGGAATTGTTTTGTTATCCGCTGTTGTTGATTGTTGCAAGGTTGTTAGTGGGTATGGGACCACTAGTAAATTAATATTATTTATATAAAAAAACGGGAAGGGTTGTTTCACTTATATATCCATCAAGACTTCCTAATCACCATAGAAGAAGATTTCTAAATTCTATAAGAATTTTTTTTTTTCTTTTTTGCTATCTTCCTTTTCGTTGTAAGACTCCAATTTAATCAACAAAAGAAATAGTAGTTTTTCTCTTCAATTCATCCTCAAACCGTCCTTCAATATTCCCTTCTCAAACCTTCTAGAAACTTTTCAGTCACATAAAACAACATCAATCCTGTATCTAGGGATGTCAAGTTGGGTAAACCAACCCAAACCAACCCATAACCATAAAGATTTAGTATTTAATGGATAATGAGTCAACTCAACTCATTAAGCAAATGGTTTGGATCAACCCACAACTCATTTAGTTTAATGGATTAATGGGTTAAATGAGTTGATCCATTTATATCATAATCAGAAATTTAGACCTTGTGTAATTTTATAAAATCATCAAAGCTTGTGTATTTTTTTATACATAAACTGTTTATGATAAACATGATATATGTCTCCAATTATTCAAATTTTGAAAACCAGAAATTTTAAACAATAATAATCCAGAAATCTTAAGATCCATACTCAATCACTCATCAAAACTAATTACTCAAAAAGTCTTAACTCAACAACATCTTAAGTCATAACCGATTTGTAAACACCTAACCGAAACAAACCCAGTTCACATAATCTCATCAGACACCAAATTGATCTAATGAAATCGATTTGAAGATCAATACTCATCATAACCGTTAATCACAATCTTTTTTGTTAAAGAACCGTTAATCACAATCTGACAAACAAAAACAGAGAATCTAAGCATACACTTTGAAGAAAAGGAAGATTTTCATCAACGACCTGGAATTAGCCAATTATGTCGTGTAGAATCATAAGAGCATGAGGTCGGTTAATCAAATCACAGCTAGAACCCATAAAACTCAGACAACTACGTAAAAATATAACTACTAAACCAATAAATATGAACAGATCGAAGAAGAAGTGGGAGAGAGAGCGAAAATCGAAAGAAGAAGAAGAAGATATTTTGGAAAGAAGGTATTCAAATTTAATTCAATGGTTTGGTTTGAGTTAACCCATAAACTCATTTTAATCCAATCCATTTCAACTCAATCCACTAAACTAATAAACCAATTTGACTCATTAACCCATTAATACTCAAATTATCAACTCAATAAGTTTTTGGATTGGTTTGGTTTGAGTTAATCCATTAATTTTGACCCATTTTGACATGTCTACCTGTATCACGTCTTGTATCACACAGACACTGTTTCAGACAAACTATTGGAGATAACCGGTTTAATTAACTTGGTATAGTTTATGTAGGATTAAGCTTCCTTTTACTTAATCTTACTCTGGTATATAAACTGATGTAAACATACTATTCTACATTAATGAGAAATATAGTTTTATCTGATTCTTGTTATGGTATCAGAGCTAACAGAATTTCCAAGCTTCCGCCATTGTTTCTCATTCATCTTCTTCGATTGAGCTGAGATTGAGCTTGCATCTTCAAATCATGAGCAGTTTGATTTCCTAGATTCTCATCGATTTTGTTCTTTGCTTTTCTTTCGCTGTACTCAAATTTCTTTTGTTCGCGTCTTTCATCTTCTTCTTCTTGCTTTTGATTTTGATTTCTTTGACCTAGATCTGTTGCTCTCTTCTTCGATTAATCACTCTGCACAGATCCTCTTTGCCGTTCTCAATTTCCTCATCGGCAATGGGTTCGGTTAATCTAGTAAATACAGCGACTCAAAGCAATGTTAATCAAGATCCAGATCAATACGAGAATCATTATTTCTTGCACGCGGCGGATCACGCCGGACTCGTGCTTGTTTCCTATCGTCTTACCGATGGATCTGAGTTTCATTCTTGGCGTCGTTCCATTCTTATGGCGCTTAATGTTAGTAATAAACTTGACTTCATCAACGGTACAATCCCTAAACCTCCTGATACTCATCGTGATGCTGGATCTTGGTCTAGGTGTAATGACATGGTAGCTACCTGGTTGATGAATTCAGTTTCTAAAAAGATTAGCCAGAGTCTATTGTTTATGTCTACTGCTGAGGCTATTTGGAAAAATTTGTTATCTCGTTTTAAACAAGATGATGCGCCAAGAGTCTATGTGATTGAAAAACGATTGAGTACAATTAGGCAAAGTTCACTTGATACCTCTTATTATACAGAGTTATTCACCTTATGGGAAGAGCACAAGAATTATATAGAATTACCAGTTTGCACTTGTGGTTGATGTGAGTGTAATGCTGCAGTTTTGTGGGAAAAGCTACAATAACGCAGCAAGGTTACTAAATTCTTAATGGGGCTCAACGAGAGTTATGAGGCTACTCGAAGGCATATCTTGCTGCTTAAACCTTTACCAATATTGTAGATGCATTCAATATGGTGACATAGGATGAGAGACAGAGGACTATCGCTCCCACTACCAAGCTGGAGAATGTTGTGTTTCAGAATACCGGTCCTACTGAAGTGGTTCCTCCTAGCTACTATGGTACTGATGCTACTCAGTCTATGAGTACTGGCTACTACAGTGGTTCTCCTGATAACATGGTCTATGCCGCGGTGAATTATCGACCTAGTCAGCGTCCGTATTGTACACATTGCAATCGTTCTGGTCACACATTTCACAAGTGTTACAAGCTGAATGGTTATCCACCAGGACACAAGTTTGGACCGAGTGCTACTACTCAACAGTATTCTATTCCTCGTAGCCAAACCACTTCCACTTCAGGGCAGCGCCCATCGTTTCCTCAACAGTCTTACTTCCAGCAATCTCAGTCTACTCGTCCTGGTCTGATGGCTAATGTAGTGACAACTCCTGCTCCATCCTATGATGCACAAGCATCACTCTACATGCCGTCACCAGCTATGACTGCCACTAACCTTGACTTGTCACAGTTTAGTCAAGATCAGATTCATTGCTTGGTCCATCAACTCAACACTCATGTCAAGTTGCATGAACAGTCATCTCCTCATCTAACTGCTACGATAACTGAGAGTGGAGCCATGGCACCTACTTCCACCTCCGGTTCTGTTTCATTTGAATTTCCTTCTTCTAGTCTTCGATTTGAAAATCACTCTTTCACTTTTCAACATCATTCACTCACTTCTCTATATTCTACTCTACCTAATGGTGCTTGGATAATTGACACTGCAGCCACTAGTCACGTTTGTTCTGACTTGGCTTTGTTTAGTGAAGTCTTTCCTATTTCAGGTGTTACAGTCTCACTCCCTAATGGTACTAGAGTACCAATTACTCACACTGGCACCATACATATTTCGAATAATATTGTCTTGCGTGATGTGTTACTTGTCTCGACTTTTAAATTCAATCTGTTAAGTGTTAGTTCTCTGTTGCATAGAAATAATTGTTCTGCACATTTTTACTCTGATACTTGTTTTCTTCAGGACCTTTCTCTGGACTTGACGATTGGTAAAGGCATCTTAATACACAGTCTTTACATCCTGGAAACTGAAGTTCTTGCCGCACATTTCTCTGGATCCTTGCTCGTAGATGGTGACCTTTGGCATCAACGCATGGGACATCCATCTCCTGCCAAGTTACAACATATGTCTGGTACATTGCCTATGTCTAAGTCGAGTTCTTTACTTTGTCCAGTCCGTCCATTAGCAAAACAGAAAAAAATTTCTTTTCCATTTAACAATCATTTGTCTTCATCACTGTTTGATCTGGTTCATCGATATTTTTTAACAATAGTGGATGATTGTACTCGAGTTACATGGCTTTACATGTTAAGAAATAAAAGTGATGTCTCTGTTGTTTTTCCTGATTTCATCAAATATGTTCATACTCAACATAAAATTGTTATTAAACCCATTCGTAGTGATAATGCACCAGAGTTAGCCTTTACACATCTAGTTAAGACTCATGGAATAGTACATCAATTTTCATGTGCATACACTCCTGAACAGAATTCAGTCGTTGAACGTAAACACCAGCATTTGTTGAATGTTGCACGGGCACTATTATTTCAGTATAATGTTCCTTTACAGTATTGGTCAGATTGTATGCTCACTGCTGTTTTTCTTATCAATCGCACACCATCTCTTTTGTTAGATAAAATTTCTCCTTATGAAAAATTATACAAAAAGGAACCGGATTATAGTTTTTTACGTTTCTTTGGTTGTCTTTGTTATGCTTCCACTCTTGTCAAGGATAGGCACAAGTTTACTCCTAGAGCTGGGTCATGTATCTTCTTGGGATACCCTTCGGGTTATAAGGGATATAAAGTTTTACATCTTGATACTAATACTGTTTCTACGACTCGTAATGTTGTTTTTCATGAAAAAGTTTTCCCATATAAAACCATTTCATCTGATTTACCGAAACATGATTTGTTTTCTAAGATCATAATGCCTTTATCTACACCTGATGCTCTTGATTCTCTGAGTTCAGATATATATCCTGTTTTTGATGGAAATGCATTAGCTTCTACTCCTGTTACGACTGCATCATCATCATCTGCTCCTGTTACGCATGCATCATCATCTGCTCCTGTTGCGCATGCATCATCTTTACCATCATCAATTGTTCCTCACTCTAGTACCACACAACTTCAATCTAATCGCGAGACTGTGACATCTGCTTCAGCACAGGCTCCTCTGATCACAACCAGGTCACAACGACAGGTGAAGGCTCCAGGTTACTTATCTGATTACCATTGTAATCTCATTCATACTTCTCACTCCTCTGAATCTGTTCTCCCATCATCTTCTCATTTTGTTCCTCTTTACCCGTTATCATCTGTTATTACATATTCCAGACTTAAGCCTTCCTATCAGGCTTTTGTTCTTTCTTGTTCACTTGAAACAGAACCATCAAATTTCCACTAAGCCATGGCCCATCCTCATTTTCCGAAAGCTATGGATGTGGAGATTACTGCTCTTAAACAGCTTCACACATGGACAGTTGAATCTTTACCCCCAGGTAAGCATGTGATTGGGTGTAAATGGGTTTACACTATCAAATATAACCCAGATGGTTCAATTGACCGATATAAAGCACGTCTAGTTGCCAAAGGGTACACACAGCAAGAAGGTATTGACTACATTGAGACGTTTTCCCCTGTTGCTAAACTGGCTAGTGTCAAGTTTATCCTTGGTCTTGCTGCGAAACTTGGTTGGACTCTTACTCAAATGGACGTCACAAATGCCTTTTTACACGATACCATTGATGAAGAGATCTACATGAGTCTCCCACAGGGTTATACTCCTGTGAATGGTGTGCCTTTACCTCCAAATGCAGTGTGTCGATTACACAAATCCTTGTATGGTCTTAAACAAGCATTGCGACAATGGTACTAATGTTTCTCTCCTGTGGTGCTCAATGAGGGTTTTGAGCAGTCTCCTGTCGACAATACCTTGTTTGTTAAACAACATGGAGACTCCTTCATTGCATTATTGGTCTATGTCGATGACATTATGATTGCATCCAATAATGACTTTGATTTGTAGAATCTTCAAGCTGCTCTCCACAAGGCTTTTAAGATCAAAGACCTTAGTGTGCCTCGATACTTCCTCGGTCTTGAGATAGCCAGGAATGACACAGGAATTTATATTTGTCAGCGCAAATATGCTTTGGATATCCTTGCTGCCACATGTATGCTCGCATGTAAACCTGAGACTATACCTATGGATCCGAATGTTCATTTACGTAAGGAATCAGGAACATTGCTAGTAGATGGAACTTTGTATAGAGAACTGGTAGGCCGACTGTTATATCTTACCATTACTAGGCCATATATTACTTTTGCTGTCAACAATTTGAGCCAGTTCTTTTCCTGTCCTACTGAGCCAGTTACTAGGCCAGATATTCAATGATGCAAATTACGGTACATGTCCTGATTCACGGCGTTCAGTCACTGGTTTTTGTGTCTATCTTGGCACCTCCTTGATTAGCTGGAAATCCAAGAAACAGGACACTGTTAGTCGCAGCAGTACAGAGGCCGAGTATAGGAGCATGGCTTTAGCAACCTGCGAGCTCCTTTGGTTAACTCAGCTACTGAGAGATTTAAAGGTAACACTGCGAGTTCCTGCTAAGCTCTTTTGTGACAATAAATTGGCTCTGCACATTGCATCTAATCCAGTCTTCCATGAGAGGACAAAACACATTGAGATCGATTGTCACACCGTCCGTGATCAGGTGAAGAATGGATTTTTGAAGCTGTTTCATGTCCGTAGTGCTAATCAACATGCAGATATTATTACTAAGCCTCTTCATTCTGGTCCATTTAACTCTTTATTGTCTTGTATGTCAGTTTCAAGTCTCTTCCTCCCTAATCCTGTTTCGGTTTCAGAGACTTAAAGGGGGTGTATTAGAGATAACCGGTTTAATTAACTTGGTATAGTTTATGTAGGATTAAGCTTCCTTTTACTTAATCTTACTCTGGTATATAAACTGATGTAAACATACTATTTTACATTAATGAGAAATATAGTTTTATCCAATTCTTGTTACAAACCAATACATCTTCAGTTACAAATGTGATGAAACTTCAAAAACCTTTAAAATATGATATAAGAGAAAAGATGACAAAAGCTGTCGTTGTTATACATATTATATATCTCTGAATAATATATTTTAAACATTTTGTTCATTCAATAGTCTCATCTCATATCAGGTATTGAAAATGAACGTAAGTAGGATAAAAACAGAAACAAAGTTAATACATTTCACTTCCACAATTTTTAATTATTTGAACTGTGAGGCCACCATATGCATATTGTTTTTTTCCTTACGTCTCTTTCTTGCTTTACTTGTTCATTCTTTTATTTTCTGCTTTCTCATGACATGTCTCTCTTCTTAAGCTGCAAGAAGACACCGTAGTTTCTGTCTCTTATATGTTGACGGCATTTAGGAAACAAAATCAAAACCAGCGCAACCCTCTAATTTGTTCGTCAATTTAGTGTTTCATTTTTTGGAAGAGTAGTCTTCTAATTTAATGTATTCTAAAAAAAAATTGAATGATCCAAAATATTGGTAAAATCCATAAACAAAATTCCATTACAAAATATTTTATATTTTGATCTTCCCTTTTTTGGGCAAAACATATTCTTCACTAGGGTATAAAACTAGGTTTCCGTACACAGTGCCTGCTTAAACATATTACATGCCCCTGGGCAAACTAAAAAAATGCCCCTTAACTTATAGAAAAACTTACTAATTATTTTTTTGGTTCTCTTTTGTTCATATAACTTTTTTTCTTGCCTCTTTCTAGCTTACAAATTTTTTTTTGTGCCCCTTTAACTTACAAAGTTCTTTTTTGTGCTTATTTTAATTTACAACTTTTTTTTGTGCCCCTTTTCTTATACGTATATGCCCTTTTAATTTATGTACCCGGGGCGGTCGTACTGTCCGCCCATCTAATTAAGCCGGCACTGTCCATACATAAGGGGAGGAGAGCCTCTTTTGCTAACGCAACGACGTCATGATTTTGGTTGCGGGGAACGAAATTAAAAGAAGCATAAATCAAAAAAGTTTGAAAAGACTAAAATATCATGGAGAATCCCATGAAGTTCCTTTGATATAGAGTTTTCGATTGAGTGCCGTGGATATTCTAACAAAATACGTAATTTGAGCTGTAAATGTTCAATCCACATTAAAAAGTTCATTATTTACTTTACAAAATAATGGTATACATTCATCCAACATATTATTCGAATTGAAACTAAGAACAGAAGATTTAGTTAAAATTAAATAAAGAAACACAAAACATTATTCAAATTGAAACTAAGAACAGAAGAGTTAGTTAAAATTACATAAAGAAACACAAAACACGTTTTGTAACCAACGTTTTGGATTTTTGTGTAATACAATAATGGATTTTATTTCGTCAGCTACTAGTATATAATAATAGTTCTGTAGTTGAGAGGTAACAGGTAAGGATGTGTTTTAATGATCACAACTACAACAGACATGGTTAGAAGTTAAATAAAGAAACACAAAACACGTTCGTAACGAACTCCCAACCAAAAAAGAAAGTACTTTATATAAATAAATCATTGCAACTAAAAGAAAAAAAAAAAAAAACCCCTAAAATTCTAGTCACTAGAACTCAAAACCCCTAATTGTTATCGATCTCTTAAAAAAAGATTATGCATGAAGAAAAATTTGGTCCCAACACAATTACAAGAAGTTTAGTTATAACGTGGTTTTGAGTTCCAACACAATTACAAGAAACATCCCAGAAAAACGTCGTAACAATTAACAAACACCTTCTGTGTGTATTGTATAATTTATGCAAAAAAAGAATTCAATCATGAAATAATAAAGTAAAATTTATAGTCACAAAATTATAGCCAGCAAAACTACTACAAAATAATTAATATTAAACTGTTAACTAAGTAGCCTAATTCAAATATTAAGGAACCCAAAACTTTAATAGATTTCCTTTTTTTCTGCTTAAGCAAAACGAACAAAAAAGAAAAAGAAAAAAAAGAAGAGAAGAATGTAGATTGTCGAAGGTGAAAGGTAGCCAATGTAGATAAGGGTGGTCTACCAGCATACATGTATATTGTGTAATGCGCATGTGATAGCCTTGTTTGTGGTTGCAAATTCTTGACCAACTAGTATTTAAGTGACCCTTGTTTTATCACCATTTCATCAATACAAACTTATTAACTACTCCCCACATACGTTTTGTGATCAAACAACTAATCAAGTATCCAAAGATGGAAGGCAAAACTTTGATTGTAAGTGTGCTCCTAATGAGTCTGTTCATGGCACAAATTCAAGTTGACGCAAAAAGCTGCTGTCCATCCACCTATGCTAGAAATGTCTATAATACTTGCCGCATAATCGGAACTTCTAGGCAAGTATGTGCAAATCTTAGTGGCTGCAAAGTCATTAGTGGGTCGACATGTCCAAACGGATATACTAAGGACACTCTCGAAAACACAGGTAAATTGAATAATTTTGTGCTTTATTTTGTACTCTACTTGTTGTAAAACAGATCAGAAATTCATTTTTTGTAATGTGCTTTATTAATTTTTTTTTTTTTATTTTGTGTCAAGGTGATGTTGTCAATGAATACTGCAAGGTTGGATGTGTATCTTCTGTGTGCGGTGCTTTAACCACTCTCCAAAACTCCGGTAAAGCAAAATCACGAAACACATTTTCATTATTATCATTTTTAAATAATTAACAAGTTAAGAATATATGTCAAAATTTGTTTTGATGATTAGATGCAAATGAAATTGTGAATGAAGCTGTTGAAAAATGTGCCAACGCATGTTCTACAATCTGCACCAAAAGCTCCATAAATGCAGTTGAAACCGCCTAGACAACTAAATCCATGAAAATACTACGTACGTCTGGAGGTGAAATATTTCACGGAGTTGGTTTTCATGTTTTCAATAATTGTCGTGTATGTGAGAAAAAAATGGTAGACTCTCGTGCTTGTTTGTGATGATGTGCTTTTTTTGAAGGTTATCGATCCCTAGATTGTATATGCCTTCTACTCCCTAAATTTAAAATAATGAATAATGTGTTTGTATCCATCTTCTGCTCACAACCATTTTTATTTGATCTTTTTTTTTATATATCAGATTGGTCTTTTTATAAGGATCTCATATTATGACAATAGATGCTAGTTGATGACTTGATGCAATGATGCTACTTAATTACAGTTTTTTCACTATATTGCGTAACCAACTAGCCTTATTTCTACGTATATATCTAATATCCTGAGTCTGACCTAAGAAATAATCAAATCAAAACTCTAAAACATTAGTCTTCACTCCAACACAAACTTATAAATTATATTAACATGTTTTAATGTATATTATTATTATTTTTATTATTAGATTTTACAACACTAAATTGCTGCTAAGGCTGCAAATGGTTGCTTAAAATTGAAAAAAATGGGTTGAACAAAATTGGGTTGAATAATATTCAACTCATTCATCTCCAAAATATTGGTTGAACAAGTTGAACATTTTTGCTGTAGGATTAGTTTATTTTTTTAACTTTTTAAGTTGAACGAGCTAAATAGTTTTTTATAACCTCTTCAACCTTTTCAATGCAAATGGTGAAAATTAGTTAAATAATTTTTTTCAGTCTGTTCAATCTCTTCAACCTTGGAACCATTTGTAGTTACGTCTCTATCATTTAGTTAGTTTTCTTGCGTTGCTTGAATCATTCTTTATTTGCTGCTTTCTGTCATGACATGCCTCTCTTCTTTAGTTGCATGACGACAGACACCGTACGTGTCTCTTATACGTTAAACCCTCTTTGTATCGTCAATCTTGTGTTTCATTGTCTGGAAGAGAAGTCTTCTAATTTAATGTACTGTAGAAATAATAAATACTAGTCATCACTTGGTAAAATTCGATAAACACAATTCCATTACAAAAAAATTCTTGAGGTTTGTAAGGTACATCCTAAAACGTTTTAAAAAAGGTCAAACTCACACTTAACACAAATTCATACCTAATGTAAGTAAGATCATAGAGAGCATATGCTGCTGATTTGTTCACTCACTACAATAAAAAGTGAATATTGTTACCAATTCAATGGTCATAATATATTAATTTTTGGTCACAAATACTTTATTGTGACGAAAATGAAACGGATTGAAGAAGGTCAATAAAATGGTCACAAATGGGTGTAAGTCACAAAAAAGTCATAAACAGTTGTGACGTTTCTGAAGTAACAATTCGTCACAAGTTGTGACGATAATTGAATAGTCACAAAAAAATTGCAATTTATAACGGTTAATAGAGTCACAAATATGACACAAAACATGATCCAAAAAATGTCATATATTTGTTACAAATTAGTACTATTTTAAGTCACTACGTTGTGACTTTTTGCCACCAAAATACAATCACAAACTAGACACAATTAATGACTCGATTAGAGACACACAACCGTCACTATTTGTTTTTTTTAATTTTTTTTTTTAATTTTAGTTTTTTTTTAATTACCATAATTTATATTTATTTGTGACATTTCACGTTCCTAGATTTTTTTAAAATATTAAATCTATTCACCATATTTCAACAAATATATAATTTTAGAATAAAACATGAAAACTAAAAATAATATGCAAACGATAATATATAGATAACAAACTAATATCCAAATACAAAGTTGATACATAAACACAACTGAAAGGAAATATAAACCAAGCACAAAGTTAATCCATAAACATAACTGAAAGGAAATACAAACAAACCATAGTAGTTAGATAAAGGTGGATGGTCTTGGTAGTGGTGTTGGATTTAGACATTTTGACTTGCAAAAGATTCAACAAGTTTCTCCATAGCTTCAAGTCTTTTCTGGATTTGCTGATTTTTTTCAAAGTTTTTTTTCAGATCAGTTTCCATCTCCTGCATCCGATGTGTTATTGTCTCTATTTCTTCACCAGATTGTGGTACACTTGAAGAGGCACCAACATATGGTCTCCAAGTCCAAAGATATGACCATGTCTAGATGATCCAGCAGCCTAGAAATAAAAAATAAATACATAAGCTATCATACACCAAACCAATACACACATAACTCACGACCAAACAATAACATATATGGTGACTAAAAAATTTGCTCAGACCAAACACACAACTCACGACCAAACAACTCACGCCCAATACACCAACCGTACGTAACTCAAACCAAACAATAAAACACATCTTCTGTGGCCGTTGACTGCATCTCACGATAAATCTGAAGTACATAATTGCATAAACCGTTAGAAACGTTTGAGGCAGTGAAAAATTAGAAGCATAGGGGTATGCATGACAAACCAGGTCGTGAAAACATGTCAAGCCAACTTCACTCAGTGATGGAATGCGTCTCCGAGGAATAAAGTATCTGTCAAGATAACCAAAGACCCTGATTAACCTGTGGAGAAGAATTTAATTGTTCTACATAAACTGTGATAGTAATTTAGCGAGAAAACTAAAAACTTTGATTTAGTCATGGATCTAAAATACCTCTCGTAATTCTGTCTAAGAATTTGATTATATCATCTTCAATATCCATGTTTCTCTCGCTCCTACAAACATACCTAGACCAATTATTCTTGTTATTGAAAATCTATATATTGAGAAAAGTGGCAAAGTACTCACTGTAATTAGGATTTTGAACCTAGGAGGAGGATGATCATACTTTTTGCGATCGATTGAAAAAAATTATGATGTGTGTGTGTCAAATCCATTAAATATGGGGTATAAAAACGCAGAAATCATGGACGAAGAAAAAGGATCGTGGATTGTGGGTTGGCCGGTTTTAAGAAATTGTCAGTCAGATGTTTTTTTTTTTGATTCTTAGCATTATGTCACTAAAATAGGAAATTTTAAGTAATTTTAAAAACTGTTTGTAAAATCTATGTACCAATTTTTATTGGTCATGTGACTTGTGATTTATATGATAACACTAATTATGTTGTCCAATCTGATTCATTGCACGTTGAGACACTATTATATCCAGATGGTCAACCAGAAGATCTTGATGATCCAATACTAGAAGAAGAAGATGGATCAGACGCTGAAGATGGGAATTCTGATATCGAATTAACTACTGACGACGAATGTAAGTAATAATTTTTAGATTGTTTTTTGTCATTTGAACTCTTTTGAAAAAATTGTATTTTCAGCTCTCTCTTTTTTTCCATTATTGAAACCATTTATTATTTAATTAGAGTAACAAAAGTGGTAATAACTATGTCACAATTTATGACTAACACACAAAGGTAACTAAAATAGTGACTAATTTTGACTAGGTAGTTACAAAATATTTGTAACTAAAAGTGACATAAATATAGTCACAAAAACCGTATAATTTAGTTACCTTATTTTGTTACAAATCCGTATTTATATGTGTGACTAAATATTTTGTAACAAATTCGACACAATTAGTGACCAAAATTAGTTACCTTTATGTCGGCCACAATATTATAACTAAATAGTAACTTAGATAAGACCGTTTTAAATACGTCACATTTTTGTATCTAAATTGTCATAATATTATGATGGAACAAACGGTCACAATTTTTCCGTCACAATATTCACTTTTTCTTGTAGTGACTGTAATAACTGGTGGAATCCGTACGGTTTGCATATTACTACTGGAGTTATCTTCAACCTCGACGATCTCCGCTACAATCGAAGCCTCTCCTCCACTCTTTTATAAAACCAACAAAAAAATCAAAACTGCTGAAGCACAAAATCGCATGCATAATACAGTTATACAGAACGAAATGTAAAGCAGAACAACACTGCTCTTGTTGTTTCCGTTCGACAAGGTAAGAAGATGAGCTTCGTCAAGGAGGTTCAGCCCATTAAGATTCTAAGTCAAGAAATGCTAAGACAAGAAACACTCTGCAACGGTAACAAAACAGAGTCATGTGGTCCTTGCCGTACAGCCAAGCCATTGAAGACAGCTCACTTTACAGCTCACACAACACTCCAAACAATGAACAGATTTGCTCCTCTAGGCTCTGCAATACTCTGTAGATGATGACATGTGTCAAGAATAAAACCTAATCTTTTAAACCTTAATCTAGACTATATAGACAATGTGATGTAACAAGTAAACCTAAGATGAAATTATCCTTTTGAGCCACCATCTCTTCTCGTTTACTACACTACAAGAAAAACGTACATTGTTAGCTCGGAAAATATGCTATCATATGTAATACATAGCGATTTCATAAATGCTATGATATCGGCAGCTATGGTAGATACCCCATCTACGATAGCGTTATTTTTCTGAGCTATAATAAGTTCCTATACAATAGCGTTAGTTAAATGTTTTAATTTAGTGTTTTCGTAGCAATATCTGGATGCCGTAATTTATTTTTTCATAACAATTTATAAAAAATTTCAATTTTTTCTAACAACTCAAATTGGGTGCTATGATATATCATTGTACAATAGCAAATATTTTTTGCCGTAATTTATGTTTTCATAACTCTTTTTCGTGTTATATTACCTTATTACATAACTAAGTTTATTCGCTATGATGTATATTATAACGTCTTTTTTTTTTGCTATTATAGTTGCATATAACATTTTTCTCCTGCTATTATATGTAATATATATAATCTGAAATTTCCCGAAAAAGATACCATTTATATAACATCTCAAAAGCATTGTGAATAACATCCCAAACACAATTCCAAAACATTCTAAATCACAATACCAAACACAATTCCAAATCCAAAATGCACAACATAAAACATTCCAAATTCGAAATACATAAGACTAGTCTTAAACTAGCTGGACCAAAGTTGCTTCATCCCTGCAATAATGGACATTGTCTTATATCAGTGTTGCACATGAAATACTAAAAGCACAAGGATCACAGTAAATAATACTTACCAAAAGCACAAGCATCAGTTTACAACAGTCAATAGATGACCAACTGATCAATTGGCCATGCGATAGATGAACCAAGTGCATCTCTCATATACTCAATCTCATCTGATGGCCTCCAAACCGCTGCATCATCTACCTTGACTATATCTATCCAACCGAACACAGTGTACCTTTTGCTCTGGATCAGTTGAATGCACCCGACCTTCAGCAACAACCCGCTTCCTTCCGCTAATATCCATTAACTTACACTTCTGATTTTCCTTGATAGCTCCATTTTTTCGCTGACAATTTGACAATATCAACCAACTACTACAGGAAGGAGACATAACCATAATCAACTTCTCAGAACATATAAATATAAGTTACCGGAGATCTTCGAAGAGGTGACTGTGCAGCTACTTGAGTTTCCATTGCATTAGATTTTTGAACTGTTCTTGGAGACTTCTCGCATGATGCTGAGGTTTGTGTCTTATGCGATTTAGATGCAGACTTTTGAGTAGGAGATAACTGACCTGTTTCATCTAGGTTGTTTTCAAAGACAACTTTGGTGACAGGCCATGCTACAAAAGACAGTAAACAGTCCTCTATGTATGTCACATCTACAGTAGGCCTCCAAATAAATGTGTTGGGTTCGTGTACCACATCAACAAAAACTTTGACACCCTTTGGTCCGAGTCGAAGTCCATTCACTAAAGCTTTCTGATCTTGTGTGTTCCAACGGCCTTCAGCAACAACTACATCATCGTCAGACAGATCAAGTAGTTTGCATTTGTTCGAAGAATTGGTTCTTGTGCCCTGTAAAAAACATCAATAAATCACTTCAGTATTCTAGATGATCTATAATATGTACGAACTGTTTAATACTTAAACAAGATAGAAACTTTACAAGTGGTGTCATATCTTCTTCGTGGTCCCCCTGTTCTAGACTAACACACTTCGTGGCAGGCCATGCAATCATGTGCCCAACAGATTCTTCAATCGTGAACATTTCAGTAGCAGGTCTCCAAAGGAATGCTTCGGGTACAGTGGCAGTGTCAACCAATACTTTATAATCTAAAGGACCTAAACGAATCCCATTCACAACATCATCTGGATCCGTCGATATAATACGTCCCTCGGCAACATTCGCAGCATCACCAGCCCAGTCAATCAAAATACACTTTGGTTGTGTTTTCTTGTTCACACTCTATGCAAATTTAGATTATTAAAAACAAAAATAGAGTGTATAGTTATAAAGAAATCAATATAGTGGATTATTAATCACTTACCCTTGCAGCTGAGTTTTCACCAACTTCAGCTTCTTGTCTCTGTAAAATGCAAGAAAAATATGAAACAAAGTTTACATCATTATCAATCAGCTTATTGTACAAATAGAATAGTGCATTACCTGGTTCTTCAGATTGAAAATTTCATTTTGTAGTTCAGTAACCTTGTGCTTGAGCTTAATTTGATTCTTTTCCATTTCAACGATAGACTTGTGCTTAACTTGGAAACAAGCTAATTTGGTCTTACTCATATTTCTGCCCATTGCCCTCAATCGACCGGGATTATCTGGTCCTAACAGTTGGGTTAGTGTATCTTGTCCTACATTTGTTGCAACTGATGGATGATCAGCATTAACAAGTTCTGCTGCCTTTTCCTGCAAATGTAGTCATTTACATGTGTAAACAGTATAATTTAAATATAAATTAACGAGTTAATCTAAAAACCTAATTAACGAGCATACTAAATCATAACTTACAATTTTTTCAGCTGCATTTGTATTCACGGGTGTCCCATCCTTTCTAGTACGCGATTTCACCCACACCTTTAGTCTTGACACTTCAGAATGATCTGAACTTTCTTGTTTCTAAACAAATAAACAATATATCATTCAAAATATTTTTTAAGTGCTGAGAATTAACAACGTAATTGCATTAACCTTACCAATTCTTCAGCTAGTCTAACCATTCCTTTGCGACTACAAGTGTGTGGTATCTGTTTGCGTCTCCTTTCCTTATAGCTATCGCTTATGACCTAACACATGATTGTAGATATGTCATATTAGATCCAAAACAAACATAAAATTAACTAACTTAATTAAAAAATAATACCTTAAACTCATTGCTAGTTTTGTTTTTCACAAATTTACGCCAACAAGTTGGATTAACATTCTTGGGTCGCATATTCATCCGTTGTTGGTTAGTGTGAGCCTCCCTTATTTTCTTAACCAGACGTGATTTTGATGACCTCCACAAACCTCCCATCTGTTTAAGCACGGCAGTCTTTTGGTAATCGTCATCTAATTCAAACCTTACTTGTAATCAATCACATTGAAAGAATAAATATTTAAACCAGCTATTAAGTAAGTAGATGTCAAAGTACAGAAAAGTTTACCTGGACAGATTTCCAAAGCACTGTCTTGACATCCTCAGTAATTTTTGACCATTTTTCAACTGTCACAGGAACGTGTTCTCGTACCAATGGACCCAGATACGATGACAACTTAACAGACCCAGGACCGTAATGTTCTCCCATGAAAGTGAAGTCTACATGTACTCTGCTATTTGGATCCTTGGCGATGTCTTTCATCCTTGTTGGTCCTCGCTTTCTCTTAAGTGTAGCCTGCTCTCCTAAAGGCTGCTCTTCTAAAGGCGGTTCTTGTACAGGTTGCTCTTCTTCAGCCTGCTCTTCTTCAGTCTGCTCTTCTTCAGCCTGCTCTCCTAAAGGCTGCTCTCCTAAAGGCTGCTCAGTTTGTGGAGGCAATGTACACACGAATTCTGGCTCATCAGAGTTCTTTTTCTTTTTTCTATTCCCTACATTCTTCTTCGGTCGTCCCATGTCAATTCACCTGAAAATAAACAATTACCATGTCATTAATTAATAACCAGTCATGAGACATAGCAAACAATTACCAAGCAGTCATCAGACATAACAAACAAACACAACTACAAATGAAACAATTATGAAGCACTCATCAGACATAGCAAATAAACAATTAGAAGAATGTAAATGACTAACAAACTCCATTTCAGACATATATGCCTTCACAATCATTTCAGGCATTTTCAGATTCATCCATGTGAACATCCATGTCCACATTTGACGGTAATGGTCCAATGTCTCCAATCCCATCATCCAAATCTTTCTTATATCTTCTTGAAGGACCTCGCATAACAACATGCCAACTTGATTCTGCATCTTCCCGTAAGTAAAACACCTGCTTTGCTTGTGAGGCTAATATATATGGATCTCTTAAAAAGGAGACTTGACTATAATTCAAATTAACTAATGTGAAACCATCTTCTACCTTAACTCCATTACCCAACACTGCCCATTGACACCAGAAAAGAGGAACATAAAAAACATTATAATCTAACAGTATGATATCTATCACTCTGCCATAGTAGGATACCAAATCAACCACCCAGACAATATCCTTCCTTTTCTCCCCTGTTCAGTTTTTCCATCAAACCATGACTTCTTTAATCTGAAACTATGCTTTGGTGGCAGTCTCTTTCGATGGCACATATAGACATGTTTTCGGCTGAACTTCAACCACAAACTGTCTGTATTTTTTCCACATAATGGACAGGCCATCTGACCCTTTACTTTGCAGCCTGCAAGATTCCCATAAGCCGGAAAGTCACTAATCGTCCAAAGCAGCATTGCCTTCAGATTAAAAGTTGATTTACTAAATGCATCATATGTTGTCTCTCCATTGTTCCAGAGATGGTTAAGATCCTCTATGAGCGGCTCTAAGTATACATCATTGCTATTACCAGGCTGTTGTGGTCCAGGTATCAACAATGTAAGCATGATATTCTCCTTCTTCATGCATAGGTTAGGTGGCAAATTGTAGTTTACTAGCAAAACAGGCCAGCAACTGTAGTTGTTGTTCTTCATATTGAATGGATTAAATCCATCTGTGGAAAGACCAAGCCGCACATTCCTTTCTTCAGCTGCAAAGGAAGGATATTTGGCATTCATCTGATCCCATGTTACTGAATCCACAGGGTGGCGGAGTTTACCATCGTTGCTCTTGTTAGTCTGATGCCACCTTAAGTCCTTAGCCATCTCTTCGGACCTAAACATTCTCTTCAGCCGTGGGATTATGGGAAAGTAGCGTAACACTTTCTGTGGAACACCTTTCTTTACTTCACCAGTAACCATGTTCGTCTTCCATCTAGAAGCCTTGCATTTAGGACAATTATCGAGCTTCTTGTACTTCTTTCTAAATAAGCAGCAATCATTAACACATGCATGAATCTTCTGGTAGCCCATATCAAATGACTTAAGAAATTTCTTCACCTCATATAGTGATGTGTGTAGCACATTGTCCTCTGGTAACATTTCCGGCAATGTCTCCAGAAGATCATTGAAACTCTTGTCAGACCAACCATTCTGTGTCTTAAGTCTGGATAGGGACACAATTTTCGAGAGTTTACTGTGATTAACACAACTTGGATATAAGGGTGTTACAGCATCTGCAAGCTTTGCAAGAAACTCATCTTCTTTCTTGTCCTCACAGTCTGCAATCTCACCGAGTTCAGCATTTCTAACAAAGTCATCATCCATGAACTCAGCAGCTTGATATAACCCATATATCTCATCATTAAACTGACTGGCATTATTGTCACCTTCAACCCCAGACTTTAACTCTCCATGATGATACCAATCTGACCGCCACTTATAAGCCTCATACATACCCCTTGTAACAAGATGGTCAACTACAACACTGGCTGAGTGACGATCAATGTTACGACAGTCAATGCAAGGACATATAATCATATCACCATCTCCCAAAGCAGCAGCCACAACTCGTACAAAATTTGAAGCCCCTCTCTCGTAAGCTGGATCAGCTCTTCATTGCAGAATTGAAGAGAAAAAAAAAAAAGGTAAACTCTCTAAACCCCTACTTAAGCTAGCCTAACCTGAATAATTTATGCAATGATATACCTGCAAAGATGCACCCAATCCTTGTCCACCATTATATGATCTAACCTTACTACATAAACAACATATACGATTTATTGAAAGAATCTTAGACATGAATCACAATGACACACACATATATCGCATATATTAAATCAATAGCAATCACAAACACAAAACAGTATTTAGACAACTATATCGCATATATTAAATCAATAGCAATCACACAGTATTTAGAAACAACCAAACAGAAAGAAAAAAAAAACAAAACAATATACTTAGCAAGATTGTTCAATACACATAAGAGACAGAAAGAAAGAAGCAACTAACATGTCCTGTAAATGGAGATAAATAAACTCTTGTTCAGTTCCAAGATATACACTTAGCAACACTTGCAAAACATAATTAGAGAAAGAGTATAAGTTTCAAATCGGATACATAACTGTGTATGTCGGAGAATGGAAGAGACTAATCTATTGCATGTCGAAGAATAACTGTGTATTGTTCCAATTTCATAACTGTGAATCAATTTCATAACTAATCGGATAGTAATTGAAAAAATCTAGAAGAAATCAATTGAAAAAATCTATTGCATGTCCAAAAATCAAAACTTATATAAAACAATAAAATGAGGAAGAAAACAACCTTCGAGTGGAGCTCAAATCCAGAAGTTAACTCCGGCGGTTCTTCAGAGGGTGGTGACGGCGACGGCGATTGGCGAACCAATTGGTATGTGTAAGAGATTTACGGGTAACTGGGAGAGAGACTCAAACAAACCAAAAGAACGGCAACGGCGGTGCTTAATTGAGTCCTGTGGTGCTTCAGAAGCGGCAACGGCGAGGAATTGCCTCTCGAGATTTTAGGGTTTCGAGAGAAAAGGGGTGAAGTGAAGGAGAGAGAGTGCGATAAGTGAAGCTAAGTGTTTAGTATTTTTATTTTTTTGGTAAAATTTGCTAAGTGTTTGGCGGAATAAGTGATTTTAGTTCCTGCTTCTTAAAACACTATTATAGCGTTTATACAATGCTATCATATGGTAACAAAATTATAAACTACACTTCGATAGCAGTTTTGAAATTCGTGCTATTACGAGATGCTATCAATGTATATAATTTTTGTAGTGCTAGAGTCATCGACTCTTGCTTTCACAAAACAGATTAAAAAGGACTTACGCGCGGTTCTACTTGGAACAGCGAGGTTCAAAACGATCTTAGTTGAACAATTGAGATTACCAGAATCTGATGTTTTCTCACACTTCTCTAGCTTTGATTTCGACAATATCTGAATCCTGTCGACTTCGTTAAACATCCTGACGATGATTCCGGTGATTACACAAGCCATCGCTGCCATGTTCACCATTTTTTCCTTTTAGATTCAAAAATAGAATTGTGTTTTTTTTTTTTTTTTTTTTCGTTCCAATAACTTTATTAATCAACTGGGTAGTACATCATGTAGCAAACCAATACAAAGCTTCAAAAACAAATTATCATATAAACAGAAATATGTGTCATATATTGAAGATAACAAACATGAAAAAGTGAATTTGACGATGCTTCCTTTGGATAAGCCTTACTAGCTATCATGTTGAATGTGATATGCAAGCCTTACTAGCATTCTTTAGTTGAAGCTCCACAGAAAAAACTCATTGCTTTTATAAAAAGTTTTGAAATCTTGACAATCCAATACCAATTAGTCCGTATCGTTGTCCTTGCTTGCACAGAAAATTTGGCTTGCTATTAGTGTAATTTCATCCTATTATAAATCTCACACCAAATACATCGTTGGAGATCTTCACGATGAACCACATCCTCATCGCACGAACAATTACGCCTATGTGGAGTGGAATAAACGGAGACATTGGAATTTGATTATAAGCAGAACGAGACATCCATAATTTCTTCCCATAAACGATAGTATCTGATGCAGCGAAGATACAAGACTCGAGGACAAATCTTTTCTTGGCCAGCGAGACCTGATGCAGCGCATAATTAGGATTATTTCCATTTATTTGTATTTTGATATTATTATTAATTATATGATTTATCTTTAGAGGTTTCTAGAATATTGCAGAGATTTCTTAGGTTTTTATGGTTTTATTATAAATAGCCTATTCATGCTTATTGTATGAGGAAGTTGATTTGATTAATAAAACTAAGAGCTTTTAGTTTTTGTGTGAAGAGTATTCACAAACCTTTGTTTCCAGATAGATCCAGAGAGATCTCAACGATTCCAGGAAGACATTGATCTTAGGTATTCTTAGACTAAATAAGATTTTGTATTTATCTTAGCTTCCGCTATGTCAGTTGGTATCAGAGCCAGTTAAGATAAATACAAAGATCTTATTAGGGGTGTCAATCGGGCTGGCCCGGCCCTAAATATTTCTGAGCCTATATTTCAAAGCCCGAACCCGGCCCTGTTAGGGCTACAGGGCTTTTCGGGCTTTTTCGGGCTTATCTTATCGATCAAAAATTGAAACTTATAAGCCTTACAAAACAGTGTTTCAAGGTGCACTATAAAAAAATCAATCAAAATTTTAATAACTCATCTATATTCATTACAACCAACTTAATTTAATATAAAAAGTTTAAGACTAAACAAAATTTTGATACTTTAACCAAATAAAATAGTATATAATTCATTTAAAATATCATAGATAAAATATTTTAAAGTATTAAGTATTATAAAAACTAGGATTAGAGTTTAAAACTTTAATTATAATAAATTATTAATCAAATATTGCAATCAAACAAAAATGTTAACAAAAAAGTACAAATATTTTTGTTAAAGAGTTTTTCGGACTGGTCCGAGCCCGGTCGTGCTAAGCCCGAAAAACCCTATAGCCCAAACGGGCTGAACCCGAAAGACCCAATTTTTTCTGAACATATATATTTAAGCCTGAACCCGCTATTTTTCAGGACCGGGCCGGGCCAGCCTGCGGGCTTTGGCCCTAATTGACATGCCTAGATCTTATTTAGTTTAAGAATACCTAAGATCAATGTCTTCCTGGAATCGTTGAGATCTCTCTGGACCTATCCAAAAACAAGAGTTTGTGCCATCTTTATCGCCGAAACAGTTGGCCTGTTCTTGGGCTTTTTAAAATTGGAAAATATTAAACAGTGGGCTTAGATCAGAAAAACTGATCTTATTTGCGAACTGTTTTTATGTTGTTCTTGTGCTATGTGTGCTATTTTCATTGGACGTCATTTTGTGGTCGGTGGAGAGATTTGTCTCGTTTCAGCTTCTTCGATATTGTCGACCTAGAGATTTTTTTGTTCTCTCACAACGGCAAAACGGCGATTTCATTTTCTTCCCTTCAATATTGTGCCGATCTCATCTCCGCTGTCTCCTTGTCTAAGCCCAGTGTCTCCTCGGCGATCTCTTCGTCTACTCTGTCTCCGTCGTATCGCCAAGCTCCTCGTCTCCCCTGTCTCCGGTGTCTTGCGAAGCTCCTCAGCTCCTCTGCAAGAGATCTCCTCGTCTCCTCTGTCTTGGCTGGCTCGCAAATCTCATCTCCGGGGAACAAAGGCAAAGGTAATCTCATCTCCTTGGTTTCATCGATGTTTCATCGATTTGGGTTATTCAAATCTTTGAATTGGGTTTTGAGTGTCGTGTGTTGTTTGAGTCAATTTTGAGATTTGTGTGTTGTTTGAGTCAATTTTGAGTGTTGTGTGTTGTTTGAGTCAATTTCGATTATGCTTTAGCCTTTGCTTTAGGGTTCAATCTCGTGTCTTTGAATTAGAGTCAATTTTGAGTGTCTTGTGTTGTTTGAGTGAAACCTTGTGAGTGTCGTGTGTTGATTGAGTCAGTTTTGATGATGCTTTAGCCTTTGAATTAGAGTATAATGTCGTGTCTTTGAATTAGAGATTATTTTGAGTGTCGTGTGTTGTTTGAGTCAAACCTTGTAAGTCAATTTTGATTATGTTTGAGTCAATTTACAGTGATGAACATTAATCGATTTTGCTTGTTTGTTTATGAGGCTTGTAGGTGAGGTTATACATGGGAAATTAAATCGAATATTCATCATCAAACCTGCATCATCAAACGATAGTAATCACAAGGTAAGTGTATATTGACAGTTTTGTGAATGTTGCTTGCTTGATTAGGTTTATTTCTTGTAATCGGATATCCATCAATAAACTTTAAAACTTGGATGATTTGAGTGTAGTTGTTGTTTATATATGAAAGGTTTTAAACTTGGTTGATTTGATTGGTGTTGCGGTTTAGTAAGTGTTCTGTGATTGCTTGTTTATCTCGGATGTTATAAAGTTAGTAGTGTAAGTGTTGTGTGATTGCTTGTTTATCTCGGATGTTTTTAAGTAAGTAGCGTTAGTGTTGAGTGATTGAGTCTTAAGTCTTAAAACATTTAAAACTTTAGTGTTGAGTCTTAAAGTTAGATGTAAGTGTTGTGTGATTGAGTCTTGACTCTTAAAACTTTGAAAACCTAATTGAAAATTTTAAAACCTTTAAAACTTTTAAAAAAACACTCAATGACCATTATTTACTTCTGATTTGACTGAAGTAGGTAATGGTTATTGCTTGATTTAAAGACTCTGACAACAAAAAACTTTTGATTTAATGATCCTCTTACCTTCTCTATAATACATCCATCGAGTTTACTTCTTTCTTCCAATCTCTAATAAGCTTCTTCCTTGTATAAGACCTTTCTAATAAGCTTCTTCCAATCTCTAATAAGCTTCTTCCAATCTCTAATAAGCTTCTTCCTTCTTTAAGACCTTTCGAGTAAGCTTCTTCCTTCTTTAAGTCCGATTGCTATGGCATCAAACAATACTCCTAACAGCCAGTCTCAATCCTATTTTAGCCTTCTTAACTTCCCATATGACAGCTTTGCTCCCAATGTAAACACTAGTTCGTCTCAAATCCCTGCTTTTAGTTTGCAACCTAGTTCACTGCCAACTCAACCTCCTAGTCAATCAGAAGAGACAGCAGAACAGCGTAGGGAGAGACGGTTATGGTCTTCACAAGATGACTTAGTCCTGATAAGCGCCTGGTTAAACACATCGAAGGATGCAGTAGTTGGGAATTGCCAAAAGGCAGGGTCCTTTTGGATTCGTATAGGAGACTATTACCGTACAAGTAGTCATGTACGTGGTGGTGCTGAGCCTAGGCGCCCGGACCATTGTAGACAAAGATGGCAAAAAATCAGTAAGGAAGTGAGCAGGTTCTGTGGAGCTTTTGCAGAGGCAGAGGGTGAGAAAGCTAGTGGCATGAACGATGTAGACGTTTTACAAAATGCTCACCAAATCTACACGAAGCTGTACAAGAAGAAGTTTGCTATGGAGTATGCTTGGACTGTGCTATGATTTGAACAGAAATGGGCAAACCTGGAGACTATGAACCCCACCCCAAAGACAACCAGTTTGAACAAAAGGAAAGCTGATGATGCTGCTGGATCGACAGGTTCTGTGGTTGGTGAGCACGAGAGCAGACCTCCGGGCATAAAGGCAACAAAAAAACTAAGGAACAAAGGCAAAGATAAGGCTACACCATCTGCAGAGTTTAGTCAGATATGGGAGATAAAACAGAAGGACTCAGAGGGCATGAAGCAACTCCAAAAGATGTCCATTCTTGACACTCTCATTGCCAAGAATGAAACCCTAGACGAAGATGAAAAAGCGCTTAAGAAGAAGCTAATGGCGGAATTGTTTTAACTTAGATGAAAACCCTCGAATGTTTGTTTTAACTATGCTTGTTTGCTACGTTTTTAATGAATACTATGCTTGTTTGTTTTATGGTGTAATCGTATGTTTCTTATGTTTTTAATGAATACTATGCTTGTTTCTTATGGTATAATCATATGTTTCTTATATGTGTGTTTATGAATACTATGATTGTTTGCTTTGGTCTAATCATATGTTTCTTATATGTGTGTTTATGAATACTATGATTGTTTGCTTTGGTCAAATCATATGTTTCTTATATGTGTGTTTATGAATACTATGATTGTTTGCTTTGGTCTAATCATATGTTTCTTATATGTGTGTTTATGAATACTATGATTGTTTGCTTTGGTCTAATCATATGTTTTCGTTTCACATGTGTTTTTAATGAATCGGGTGATGTTTAATAAATCGATGTGTTTTCGTTTTCAGGTTGAACAAGTCATGGACCGTTTATACGACTATGGTATAAACAGCCCTTTAGATGGTAGTCGCGATTCATCAGAAGAGGAGGCTGAGACCTGTTACTATCCTCCGGAACCAGCTCCTGCTATTGGTTTCACAAGTCTGTCGAGCCGTGTAGCTCAACCACTTCCTGCTAATGAGACACAACTGAACCAGCTCAAGGACCAAGTAATCCAGCTCAACGACCAAATGATCCAGCTCAAGTTACTTGTGATCCAACTCAAGGATCAAGTGATCCAACTCAAGGACCAAGTGATCCAGCTCAAGGACCAAGTGATTCAGCTAAAGTAAATTTGTGTCATTTTCAGTTGTTGTTTTGAACCCGTGATCGGATTGTTAGTTTAGGCTTGGTATTTGGATTTTTGTTTAGGTTTGGTATTTAGATTTTTGTTTAGACTTGATATTTGTGTCATTTTCGGTTGTTGTTGTGAACCCGTGATCGGATTGTTTGTTTAGGCTTGATATTTGGTCACATGTATTTGTTTTTGGTATGTTTGGATTTTAGTTACAAAGACAGAGTCACATGCATCAAGTTAACACTCACATGCTTCAAATTCACATGCACCAAGTTCACTTTAAGTTCACAAGCATTTGTCTCTTCTCTTTTCTGTCCGAAATTCAACTCACACTCTCAATGTCCAAAAGTTCTATATATATGAGACGAGAACAACTCAAACATACCAACTCAAACTTACCAACTCAAACATACCAACTCAAACATACCAACTCTTCTCTCTTTTGTTCACCTTTTTTATTTTACTCAAGGTATTTGTAAAATCAAACCATTTTCTTCCTCTCACCAAAGACATTTTCTTTCTTAATCCTGTTATGGCATCTTCTTCCAACAATTTTCACTACCATTATGATGCCAATAACGATAGTTTAAACCAATACTTTCAAGAGCAATTTAGTAACCAATTTCAAGCTGTTGAAGAGGAAAGTCCTGTCGAAAGGAAACCACGTACATATATCGATAGAAAACGCGAAGAAGGGCATGACCGTTTGTGGAACGATTATTTTTCTGATAATCCGACATACAATGCTCACCAATTCCGCCGACAGTTTCGAATGAACAAACCTTTGTTCTTGCGTATTGTGAATCGTCTCTGTGAAGAAGTTCCATATTTTAAGCCAAAAAGGGATGCAACCTTGCGGAATGGTCTTTCACCACTACAACAATGTACTGCAGCAATTCGACTATTAGCATATGGGGCTGCAACAGACTCGGTTGACGAATATATACGTCTTGCTGAATGTACTGCTCGTAAATGTTTGGAACATTTTGTCGTCGGAATAGTTGACTTGTTTGGCACTGAATACCTACGCCGGCCCACACCAGAGGATCTTGAAAGGCTACTCTTTTATGGAGAAAAGCGGGGTTTTTCCGGGATGGTTGGAAGCATCGACTGTATGCACTGGAAGTGGAAAAATTGCCCAACCGCTTGGAAAGGAATGTATTCACGAGGCACCGGTAAGCCAACAATTGTTTTGGAGGCGGTAGCTTCACAAGATCTCTGGATATGGCATGCATTTTTTGGAGCTCCAGGTAATTGTAACGATTTAAATGTTCTTGATCAATCACCAGTTTTTAATGACATTATTTACGGTCGAGCTCCCGAAGTTACGTACTATGTCAACGGAAATGAGTATAATTTGGTTTACTATCTGACGGATGGTATTTACCCCGAGTGGGCAACATTTGTTAAATCCATCCCACAACCACAACACCCGAAGCATCGATTGTTTGCAGAACGTCAAGAAGGTGCACGAAAAGATGTTGCGCATGCATTTGGAGTCCTGCAATCTAGATTCGCCATGATTAAGAACCAATCTCTTTTATGGTCAAAGGGTAAAATTGCATATATTATGAGAGCATGTCTAATACTCCATAATATGATTGTCGAAGATAAACGAGATTCATACACACTCTATGACGAACAAGAATTCCAACAAGATGATGGAACTGGAACTACTCCGGATCTTACGTTTTCGGTAAATATGTCTTCAAATCTTGGGGGATTAGGTGATGGCCATACAATGATCTGTGATAGACAAGCACATCACAATTTAAAGGAGAATTTGATTGAGCATATATGGAATAAATTTGGACCTTAAACTATGTATTAATTAAATTTAATGTTTGTGTGTTTTAATTAATTAAGTAATATGTTTGTTTGGTTTTAAAAAAAAAATATTTACAATGTTTTGTTGTTTCATAAAAATTTGGTATTATATTATGAATTTTAGTAAAAGTTTTATAAGTTTGAAATTTAAATGTTCTTTTATAATTTTTATAATTTATAAGTTTATAAGTTTAAGAATATGATTAAGAATATTATATAATTGTAATAAGTTTAATTCTAATATTATATACCAAATTTATTAGATTTTATAATTGTTATATGTTTAAGAATATTATATTATTAAATCTTAAGATCTTAAACATGTTATTTCTATAACTAACTTTTTAGCAAAAGATCTTAACTACTGATCTTAGATTATTTTCCTAATATATTTAATCTAAGAACACCAAAAACAGTTATGCCTATAAAGATGTCCTGAATACTCTTCACACAAAAGCTCTTAATTTTATTAATCAAATCAACTTCCTCATACAATAGGCATGAATAGGCTATTTATAATAAAATCATAAAACCCTAATAAATCTCTGCAATATTCTAGAAACCTCTAAAAATAAATCACATAATTAATAATATTAAATATAAATAAATAGAAATAATCCTAATTATGCGATGCATCAGTATCGCAATTATATTTTCAAAATACATGCTTAATAAATGCTTTATTTTTACAATGTATGTAGCATATTACAAATTTACGACAAAAGCCTTAATATGCGTGTTGTTGAAAGTTTTGTTAATCTAATAATCTATGCTTGATAAAGTTACATTTTCTCCTATTTAGATAAGAAAAAAAAGTAAGATGCTTGTTCAGTTGTGCATGTTGAAAGTTTCGGTAATTTGATGCGTTGAAATATATATATATATATATATATATATATATATATATATATATATATATATATATATATATATATATATGTTAGGTCACTTGATTTAAAATAAAATAATTAAAATACGACTTAGAAGAAAAAATGATAGAAAATGTAGTGTAATCTAACTTAATTACAATTTATTTTAGCATTTTTTTTTAATTCATTCAATAGTCTCAAATCAGATACCGAAAATGAAAAGTAATGGGATAAAAACAAAAAAAAACGTCGATACGTTTACTTTGCTTAGTTTAGATCATTCTTTACTTTTTTCTTTCTGTCATGACATGCCTCTCTTCTTTTAGTTGCAAGGCGACGGAAACCGTACGTGTCTTTATCTTGAACCCTCTTTGTTTGTTTCGTCGAGTTTGTGTTTCATTGTTTGGAAGACTCGTCTTTTTTTTTTCTATCAAACACTCCATAATATTATATTAGATTAAAGGTTTACAAGTTTCCTTTGAAGAGGAGCCAAATACACTAATAAACTTATACAGGAAGACAAAATAAACTACAAACAACGATCTTAAAACGTACATAAAACAAGCTTTAAACCTTGACTTGAAACCATAAAAGTGACAAGATACATAAAGAGGACAACAAGTCCTAAAGGTAAAGAGTTGCCACACAAAGTAAAATTACTCGTGGTGAAGGATGCCCGACCACCGCCACATAATCAACCACCTTGATAGCCATTGCCACAGACGTTGTAAAAGAACAAACACAGTGTTTGGATTCCGAGCGTGCACCAAAGGTCCCTGGAAAGGGTGGTTACATGCTTGGCAAGACGAGAGTCTTGAAAACCAAGAACCTGAAAGGACACTTGGAGAAGGTGTTGTATTGCACAAAGCTTCAATTGCTATTACTATGCTTTCCAAAAGACACAATCGAAGAGGAGAGGAAACAAAATCCTTAATTAGTTGTAAAAGCCATATTCCTACCTTTAGAGGGGCTTTCTTGAAGTATTTCCTAAAAACATGGGCACACACTCTTCCGTTTGAGATATAGAAGAGGAAGGAGCTCTCCTCAAATGAGGAATTAGGTATCACAAGCGCCAAAAAAGACCCATTTCATAAGCAAAACAATTTTATAGACAAAGGCAAAAAGGTCTCGACTTACACATGTAATTCGATGATGGGAAACCAAAAGCTTATTACATGGTAAAACCGGAAGCATACTAGTAGTTTATTATACCAAAGGACATAGGGATTAAACCATGGAAAGGAGGTAGGGGAGAAACCTGGACATAGACTCACTTCCAGTCGACGGCTACGACACAAAGTGCCCGTCCCTTGTGGTGACCAAGACAAAAGAATCATGTTTTGGTATCGGGTGGCTCCCTAGCCTCCACCGTACCTTTATGCAACTCCACAGATTCTCCTGTCACCTTTGCTTTATGATGCAATCTTACAGTCTCACCTCCTAAGGAGGTGGATCCCTGTTTGGGTTTCCTTGGTTTTGAAGGTATTGAGGTTGAGAAACGCAGGTTGAGCAACTTTTTTGAGGCTGCTCCATAATTATACAGAGGCCCATGGACCTTTTCCTTATCTTTTGCTTCTGGTTTCTTATTTTTTTTTTTTCTTATTTTTGCCTTTGGCCCGGCCCATTACCACATGAGATGCACGACACCCGTTCTCCTCTTTCTCCTTTGTGATCTCCAACGGGATCGTCTTCCCCATATGACTTACTAAATCCATCGTATCCTGATCATCATCACCCAACAAGTCATCTGCCTCTATATCCAGATTGAAGGGATCCCATCCAGACGACACCGCCTCCCGGCTACCGATAGGCTTCCGCATCTTCCTCCGTCCATTCGAGATCAATCTTAGCCAGGTCATCGAGATTCTTCTCCCATTCCATTGCATCTCTCTCGACGTCCTCAAGATAGTCATCGGCTCCTTCTTCGTTGATCGCCGATATTTCCTGCGGTGGAGTTAGATTTGGTAACAAGGGTTCTCTTAATTCGATCTCTGGTGATGGAATAGTAGGTCTCGAAACTTCAATCTGGAACTGGTTGGTGAATTTGTCTTCAAGGGGAGTTTCGTGCATCTCTGATTCTTCCTCCTCAAAAGTCTATTCATACCAACTTTTCTTGATTTTCACCATTAAGGTAGGGGGCAGAGTCGATATGGTTTCCACTGTGGAATTAATTAGACTCGGAGATGGATCACTCAAATCAAACTGTAAGCTTTTCTGCACCGAACCTCCATCTTCTGGTGTAGCTACCACCGCTTTACTTGGGGCTGGGTTACATCTCTCCACATAATCAACCACATTTTTCTTTTGCAGGTTGAGACGAAAGGGTCTCTCTCTTACAGGATTTGGAGATATGACAACTTTTTTAGCTCAAAAGGTCGCGACCTGAGGGTCGGAGATTGTTGTTTGAAAGTCCGACTGGTTGGTGGTTGTAGGTCTGATAGCTACACGGGAACTGGGATTCGCACAAGAAGAGGGTAGTTCTTTGTCCTCACTCTGTGGAACACTGATTTGTTTCTCCAGCCCAAAGGTATCTTCATAGCTCCTCTTGCGTCGACTATTTTCTTGTTGACGGGTCTTCTCTCTTAATTCTGACCGTTGTCCAGAGAGATGTACACGCGAGCTTTTATCGTGGTATGAGTGATCACGTGGAGCACCGTTTCTATAGTGCTTTTCTGATTGCTTCAGAGTATCACCACCAGACTGTCGTGGTACAGGGACCTTACGCTGGGAAGGGGGACGATATGGATTAGAGCTTGCCTTCTCCAATCTGTTCCACACCGGCTTTCTACCATGGGAGACAACCTTCTTTCCCTCAGCCTTTTCAAGCCGATAACCATCAAAGAAACTATCCTGGGCCTCAGGACTGACAAGGTCAGGCCTCTCCTACTGCCAGCCTCAGTTTGGGCAACTTCCCTATGGTTTTTTAGTCTCCCACTCTCTGACTGGGAGCTCTCTTCAATCGTTTTCACCAGTAGTCTCCCATTTTTGCTAGATTGAATGGGGTCAGAGTTCAGTGGGCACGACTCTTGCTCATGACAGATGAGGTGGCAAAGCTTGCACCACCTGTATAGCTTCTCATATACCATGGAGACCCAGACTACATCCCCCGAAGGAAGTTGAGTTTTCTTTCTGAATCTTAGAGGTTCATCTCCCCTGACAGTTACTTGGATTCTTCCCATTGGAGCGTCCACTGCTCGGCAGATGCCAAATGAATCTCCAAAGTTACGCAGGGTTGACTCCACCCAGTATAGGTTGGGAATACCTTCAGTTTGGATCCAGAAGGTTATGGTATTTGGGAAGGAATCACCAATATGGGGTTCCCATCGCTCAAGAGAGAAAGACCACCCGTTGAAATGGCATGGCCTCTTGTTCAAAATCTTGTGCAGGTCACGTTCTAATTCAAAGTCAAACTGAAACCTTGACTTTCCCAGAGATATACCAGAGAAACTGAAACCTTGATTCAAAGTTAATCAACGACCTCGTATGCCTTCCTCTGTTCGATCTGACGGCAGCTTGCCAGTGTGCAAACACTGTAACCGTGGTGGCCATAATTCGGATAGTTGCTTTGCGGTGGTCGGCTATACTGAATGGTGAGGGGACCGTCCACGAAGCAGGACCATGCTTGGCAAGGGTCGTGGTGCTTCCTCTAGTGGTCAAGTTTGCAACAAGAGCTATGCAAATGTCGTTCATGTCCCAAAACTTCCACCTCATGAAACAGCTAACTACGTTATCACGGACAAGGATCGAGATGGCGTTAGTGGACTCAGTGACACTCAGTGGCAAAGTCTTGTGAAACTTCTCAACACCCGCCCACATGGTGAAGCGAGTACAAGCACTGAAAAACTCTCTGGTAAGTCTTTATCTCCTTCTTGGATACTCGACACTGGTGCATCACATCATTTAACTAGTAGTTATGCGTCTCTTACTAATGTAAGAAACATGGAACCAGTCCTAGTGATTCTTGCTGATGGTCGTGAACGAGTTTCTTATCAAGAGGGTACTGTTTTGTTGGGTTCAAATCTGGTTCTGAAGTCAGTATTTTTTGTTGAGGAATTGCAGTCTGATCTCATTTCAGTGGGACAGTTGATGGATGAAAATCGTTGTATTGTTCAACTAGCTGACCAATTCCTTGTTATCCAGGACCTCGCTTCGAGGATGATGATTGGTGCGGGTAAGCGAGACTGTGGAACTTTCCGCTTCTGCAGAATGGAGTCCGCGGCTTTGGTCACACCTCAAGACGTAAAGCATTACAAGTTATGGCATTCAAGGTTGGGTCACCCATCTGCTAGAGTTGTTGGTTCACTTCCTCAAGTTAATGTTTATGTTGATTCTGAAATTTTCCATAAGGCGTGTGATGTTTGTCTCCGCGCTAAGCAAACTCGGTCTTGTTTTCCCATTAGTAATAATAAAACAACAACAGTTTTTGAGCTTCTACATTGTGATCTTTGGGGTCCATATCGCACTCCATCATCATCTGGTGCTCGTTTTTTCCTCACTATTGTTGATGATTTTTCCCGTAGTGTATGGATATACCTACAGAAAGACAAAACCAAAACTGCAACAAACCTCAAAAATTTGATTGCTCTGGCTGAGAGGCAATTTCAGAAACCAGTCAAGCGTGTAAGAAGTGATAACGGCAAGGAATTCACAAGTATGGGTTCTTTCTTTCGTGAACAAGGCATTCTTCATGAAACATCTTGTGTGGCTACACCGCAACAGAATGCCAGGGTTGAACAAAAGCAATGTCATATTTTAAACGTGGCTAGAGCTTTGCGTTTCCAATCACATTTGCCTATTTTGTTTTGGGGAGAGTGTGTCTTGACTGCTGGTTATTTGATCAATCGGACACCAAGTCCTGTCTTGAATAATCTCACGCCTTATGAAAAACTCTATGGTACACCTCCTGCAATTGATCATTTGCGAGTCTTTGGCAGCCTTTGTTATGCCCATAATCATCTTCACAAAGGTGTTAAGTTTGCTTCTAGAAGCAGAAAATGTGTTTTCGTGGGGTACCCTTACGGGAAGAAAGCATGGCGATTGTACGATATTGACAAGAACGAATTTTTCGTTTCAAGAGATGTTCGTTTTTGTGAAATCGAGTTCCCATTCGATGACTATGTTTCTCCGGATCGATTTAACGAAGACGAAGAAGGTGAAGCTTTGTGGGTCTCCAACTCTCTCGGTCCATTACCAGATGATCCACTAATTTCCAATGTCTCTTTGCCCGGCCCAGTTATCTTAGATGGCCCATCAACTCCATTGAGCCCATCTACTCTTATTTCGACTCCAGCTTCGACATCCTCCTCTGCTCATAGGTCCGATGAATCTCCATCTCCGTCACCACCGGTTCCATCTCCTTCACCTTCTCCCTCTCCGACTTCGTCTCCGGAAACACCAAATTCTCCATCACCCGTGGTAGCCGCAAACAGTCCGGTTCCGGCACCTCCTCCTCTCTGTCGTAGTGACCGTTCACGACATCCACCTGCAAAATTGCAGGATTACAAGGTCAACACCGCTCAGACAAGGATTATTGGAACTTCTAAATCTCTTTATCCCATCCACAATTATTTCACTTCTCAACGGTTTTCATCTACGCATCGTGCGTTCCTTGTTGCCATTAGTGACTATGTTGAACCAAAGACATATAAACACGCCATTCGCAGTAAGGTTTGGACGACGGCGATGAGCTCTGAAGTTCAGGCTTTGGAGGAAAATAACACTTGGACTATTGAAGATTTGCCTCCAGGAAAGAAAGCCATTGGATGTAAGTGGGTTTACAAGATCAAACACAATTCAGATGGGACAATCGAACGTTACAAAGCGCGTTTGGTAGCTCTTGGCAACAAACAAATCAAAGGTGTGGATTATGGTGAAACTTTTGCTCCTGTGGCTCGAATGCAAACTGTTCGAATGTTTCTTGAAGTTGCTGCAGGAAATAATTGGCATGTTCATCAGATGAATGTCCAAAATGCGTTTCTACATGGCGATATAGATGAGGAAGTCTATATGAAGCCACCACCAGGATACTTCACAACTGATGAGAACAAGGTCTGTCGTTTACAGAAGTCGCTATACGGTCTCAAACAGGCGCCTCGTTGTTGGTTTGCCAAATTAACTACTGCACTGCGTGAGTACGGTTTCACTCAATCTCTCTCTGATTACTCTTTGTTCGTGTTTGATAAAGGCGGGATCCATATTAACTTGTTGATTTATGTTGATGACATGATCATCACAAGCAATTCGGTATCTGATCTCTCCTTGTTCAAACAATATTTGGCTTCCTGTTTCAAGATGAAAGACCTTGGTAATCTGAAATATTTTTTGGGCATAGAGGTCTCACGCAGTTCACAGGGTTTTTATCTGAGTCAACGCAAGTATGCTCATGAGCTTGTTTGTGATGCTGGTTTGCTCGGTTGTAAACCTGATATGTTTCCTTTGGAGCAGAACAACAAGCTGGCTATATCTAAATCACCTCCTCTCCCTGAACCGACACAGTACCGGCGACTCATTGGTCGTCTAATCTACTTGGCCGCAACTCGTCCCGACTTAGCTTACAGTGTCCACTTTCTCGCTCAGTTCATGAAATCACCACGCGAGGATCACTGGGAAGCTGCTTTACGAGTTGTCCGCTACCTGAAAGGCAATCCAGGACAAGGAATCTTGCTCAAGGCGCAACAAAACTTCCAGATAACGGGCTGGTGCGACTCCGACTATTCCAGCTGCCCACTCACACGATGCTCTATCTCTGGCTATTTTATTCAGCTTGGGTCTTCTCCTGTCTCTTGGAAGACAAAGAAACAAAAGACTGTAAGTATGTCATCCACTGAAGCTGAATATAGAGCCATGGCATATATCACCAAAGAACTTATATGGTTGAAACGAGTGCTTCATGATCTAGGCGTCGTTCATTCTCAGCCAATGCATCTCTTTTGTGACAGTAAATCAGCCATCCACATCGCTACCAACCCTGTTTTCCATGAACGCACAAAACACATTGAAAATGATTGCCACTTCGTCTGTGACGAGATACAATCCGGTCATCTACTCTTGCAACATGTTCAGACTCATTCTCAGTTGGCAGATATTTTTACCAAACCGTTGGGTCGATTATGTTTCCAACAACTTTGTGCCAAACTAGGCAATTTGGATCTGCATGCTCCAATTTGAGGGAAGGGGGGGGGGGGGGGGGGTATTGGGATATTATTCTACAAATCATATCCCGTATGTCATGTTATTTGTTTCCTTATCAGTCTCTGAATATTCTCTGCAAATCTTGTAGTTATTAGCCTTACTGGCTAAGTCTATGTCTTCTATATAACTCTGTAATGATTCACAAAGTAAATACACACATATATTTTCTCAAACATTGTCCATCGTTTTAACAAATCTAAATTACACTAAGCAATAACGATTATAGATTCGTTTCCCAAAAACAATAGTAATGATAAAACAAATACGATCTCCATAACCAAGTATGACCGTTTTTTTATATAGCATGAATCGAACGATAATAAAAGATGATGTTACTTATCTCAATATTGAAACCGTGGATTCAGAGGTGTTGGATCTAGAACGGAGGTGTTGGAACCGTGGATTCAGAGGTGTTGGAGATCTACAACTATTTGCTTGGTCAGCTAAGGTTTTTTTTTATTATTATTATTTTTTTGAAACGGCTAGGTTTAGAGCATGCTGATAACGTGTTATAAACAGAGGTTTTAGGGAAATAGTTCTCTCTGTTATTCATCTGTTGCATAAACTACAATATATATATAGGATACAATATTAGGGTTTAGGGTTTACACTAATGGGCCGATAATGGACATCCACGTTATACAATATATCTATAACACCTTTTTATTTATAAATCAGTTGATTAATTAGCCCAAGATAAGAAAAAGGAAAAAAAAAGTATCAGTCCACGATACATGTTTGCATATTTGAAAAACTAATATCCCTCCAATGTGTTGTATTCAAATCTTTTGAAACTGAATAAATATATAATAAAAAGATATATTACAGTTTTGTCGAGTAGGAGTTAGTAAGAAAGAACCAACCTAGATCTTGCTAAATCTTGTATTTTCTCATCTATCTCTACATTTTAATTAAAAACTGTTTTTAAAGAAATTTCAACCTTAGTTTACATTTTTCAATACAAGAATTGTAAGTTTTTCTAGTTAAATGGATTCAGTACTAGAAACAGGAGACTCATAAAGCACTGAATCTATTTATTGCACCAGTGAATAGTGACAGTTTTGTGACTGCAATTTACGTAAATACAAAACGATGAATTTGCAACGCCTTCGTTGCGTCTATTTAGCGACGTTTCTAGAAAGTCACAAATCACATTAGTCGCGATGATATTACGACAAAATTTATTTCTGACTAGCTAGCAGCAACGATTCTTCAGTCATCGCAAAAATGTTGTTATATCTTAGTTGCAACTATGTGCTGACGAATTATGCCGTCACTAAAATCATGTTTTCCTGTATACTTATCGAAATAGACTTATTTTATGAACCACTTCTTCGAAATTGATTCTTTCTTTTTCGAATCGACGCCAACATTTTCGGAAACATTATATCAATCAATGTCATCATAGAACTTGAGAACTGCGGGAGCATCGAGAAACTGGCCAGAAAATATAGTCTATCTCTTCCTTGATGATCCCACTTCTAGAAAAATAAAATAGAAAAACATGTTATTTTTAAGTTGCTAATACACTTTTTAATAGTTATTGATGATGATTTGTAAATTTCAAGAAAAATAATTATATATTATTGGTTTAGAGTTATAGAAATTTGAAAATTACAAAAAGTATGACATTTATAATCAAGTTTTGATATGTTTTCTTATTATATGTGAAAAATCTGAAAATAAGATCAATGAGAAAAGAGGGAGTATAAAAGGAAACTGTCTCAAACCCAATTTATTTTGTAGTCTTTTAAACCATAACCGAATTTTTTTTTTTTTAAAAAAAGCATAAACTTATCGTCCAGAAACATAAATTATATCAATTGAGTGCACCGTTTATTTTAAAAGTCAAAACTGAAACAAAATACACCAAAATTTTGTCTATGATTTAATTTAACAAAAGAATCTGAACTGATTACAACCAAAACAATATTGAAGTTCTGCATTAAAGTTAGTGGAACTATAACTTATCTCCTGCGCTCTATAAGAAACGAGTTCTTCAATCTTTAGCCCAAAAAAAAAAAACAATCTAAACAATAAAAATATGATCAAAGCAAAAGAGTTTATGTTTGTGACAATTTTGATTGTAGTATGCATTGAAGCGAAAAGACTTGAATATCCATGGTCAAGAGATTTAGGTAATGGATGTAATTCAAGATTTCCATCACCTGCATGTCGTTTGCGTATACCAGCGAATCCATATACTCGAGGATGTACAAAAGCCAATAGATGTCGTCGTGAGGCTTCAGTTGGAAAATCATCTTTGAAGAAACTTTGGGACAAGGTTTTGGCCGATGCTGCGTATATATTAGAACTAATGTAAAACGATGATTATTGTAAGAAAAAAAAGATGAATAAATTTCCTACGTGTTTTATTTTATTTTGTTCACATTAAATCATTAATCTCGCTAACAATAATTTATAAGAACATCAAAAAGCAGGGTATTATTGAAAAACAAAAAAATTACGATCCATTGTTTTAAAATTCTGAATAAGTATTTTTTTACCCGACCGAAATCAAATGTTACCTGAGAAAATTTATTGGAAAACATTTTTTAAAATTTTAATTTTATATGATTATAAGTATACTTTGTTAAGAAAAAAAAATGCACAAACTCATTGGAATACATTAGACGAGGTATTAAGGTTATACAGATTGTATATTGGACTTATTATTATGTTTTATTTACGTTAATGACGGTTTATATAAACCTAGAAATCCTAAATCTAATTATGTATATGTCGGATTGTGATGTTTATGAATAAAAACCAAGTCAGTTCAATATCTAATTCTACGTGGTATTAGAGCAGTCGATTTAGTAGATCAAAACTAAAAGTTTCTGCAGTATAAATCATCTTGTGTGATCTTTTCGTGATCGTGGAGAAGCTCACCAAGGATGAAGATGCTGACGATGATGATGAAGATGATATTGATCGTTAGATTATATAGGTTTTTTTTTTTGTCAACAAGTAAAGAAAGAGACTCAAAATAGCCAATCCGAGGGAATATTAATTACATAGGTAATGCAATGCGGTTTTGAGCGAACACGACGCGTCAAATTATCCGTTTTACTATTCTCTGTGTGAGGAATCAAAGCTATCGAGAAGGACATGAACTCCACCTTGTCAATCTGTATGTCCTCTAAGTAAGGTGTAAATGCAGACCACTCAGAAGGCGAAGAAACCATCTTTACCATATTAGAGCAGTCGGTGAGGAAGATAACATTCTAATTATCCATCCCAATCATACACCGCATAGCCCATATTAGGGCTTCAATCTTGGCATGGAGAGGCGTGAGACTGCACCTAATATTCCCTGCCCCCATAGTTGGATCCTCCCTTGAGGGTGGTGAACAGTACTATCTTTTACCTGCAAATTTATCAGTAGCCTTCCAGGAAGAATCTACAAGACATAAATAGCTTGTCATACTCCTGAGAGGTGAAGACCCACAAATGTGAGTTATCCTGGAAGCCTCAGTGGGACCTTCAACCATAACCTCCGTTTGAGCTGCAAACCAAGGCTTGGATTCAGTCTCCGCGATTTGCAGAACTACAAGTGGATTAGAATCCACATTAGTAAAAAAATTAACATTGCGCGCCTTCCAAATATACCACAATAGCCAAGAATAGTACTCCTGTGCGGATATCCGCGGGAGATGCCTAAATGAGAAATCCATGTTCGCATATAGCGATTCACAAGGAAAATTTCTTGGCGCCGTCGGGACCTGAGATAAAGCCCAGACCTGCCTTGTCGGTGTGCAATCAAACAAAGCCTTATTAATCGTCTCCTCAGAACAACCACATATAGAACAATCGACATCACATCTCAAACTTCATTTCTGAAGGTTAGTCGTGACTGCTACACAGCCAGTAATTGCCTGCCACATAAAATGCCGGATTTTGGGTGGGCATTGAACTTTCCAAACAAAAGCTTGTAAAGGGAACAAGTTTGGACCACACACTCCGGAGAAGGGACCAACCGAGTTACTTAAACGAATGTGTTATATCCAGAATTAACTGTATACTTCCCAGTTTTTGTAAAATGCCAATCTAACAAGTCAACCGCATCCAACTGACCAATAGGTAAAGCGCAAATAAGGTCAACATCTTCCGGTGCGAAAGTAGCCGTGAGATGGGTCATATCCCTGTCGATTAAATTTTTGACTTGGAGCGATGGATCAATAGCCGAGCCATTGCCCAGAGCTGGTCTCAAGGATTGAGCGGGTATCCAAGGGCCAGTCACTGAAATGGAAGCCCCATAACCTACTTGTTTAATAAATCCTTTATTAACCAGAGATCGAGCGGAGACTATACTCCGCATATGATTTGATTGGATCCAAAGGATCTGAATGCCTATAGTACCAACCTTTGAAGACCCTAGCGAAAAGTGATTCCGAAACGGTTATCAACCACCATAAATGCTTAGCTAAAAGAGCGGTATTATAATCATCAAAACCTCAAAAACCCAAACCCTCTTCTAATTTATTGCAACATAACTTATCCCATGCAATCCCCGCGATTTTCTAGTGGAACTCCACTAAAAATTATAGATACCGCACTAGTTAACTTTTTCTGTGACCGTCTTCGGCAGACGAAAACAAGACATAAAATAAGTAGGAACCACCGTAACTACTGACTTGATTAACACCTCCTTACCCCCTTTGGACAGCAGCTGTGCCGGCCATCCACCGGCCCTTGACTATAATCTGTCCTGGACGAAGGAGAAAATTTTCGTTTTATAGCCACCCAAACTCTTCGGTATACCCAAATAGGAACTCATACCCTCCAAAGTCGTGATCCCCAAAACTCCTTTTAACTCTTCTCGCACCCCAACGCAATTGTATGACCAAATTGAATGGAAGATTTTTGAAAATTAATTTGCTGACCAGGCACACGCTCATATTTGTTAAGGAGTCGTAAGACAATGTCACATTCTTCTTTCGTGGCACGATAGAGAAAAAACTATTATCCACAATTAAAAGGTAAAAAATCGCCGAACTCGCCGTCGACACTTTGATTCCGATGATAACTTTAGCTTGACTCCGTTGAATAAAACTACATAATAAATCTTTGTAACCAATAGAACAAGATACCATATGTTAAATTCTAATGAGTGGGAACATCTCGAGAAAACCTTTTAGGAGATACATTATGTATTTTACAAAACTTGAACCATCGTTTCATTAACTTTGGATGCCCCATAAATAATTTAAAGCCATTTTAATTGGTGAAACAAGATTATTTTGAGAAACTAATAAACCATCTTGAACGCATAAATTTAAAACATGACAAATACATCGAACATGAAAATATTGTCCACCTAAAATAGGACTACAATTATTTACTAATTCAGAAACAGAGGCAATATTAGCAGATGCATTATCAAATGAAATAGAAAATATTTCATTTGTTAAACTACATTCTTCTAAAATTATTTTTATCTATTTAAATATATTATCAGTTGTATACCTTTCATCAAAAACCTTAAAAGCAATAATTCTCTTTTGAATAATCCAGTCATTATCAACCCAATGATGTATCTGCCAATGATCACGCCAAATATCACAACATACTGAAATTTTATTATGAATATTAGAAAACAATTTTTCTAAATCTAGTTTTGTTTTTCGATAAAGTGATTTTAGAGTACAAGTAAGAGTAGTTCGAGGAACGTTCTTAGCTTGAGGATTTAAAGCATTTATGCAACAGTTATTAAAACTAGATTTTTCACTGAAGCTAAATGAAAGATGATCAACCGCAACCATCTATGCTAATTCTTGTCGATTTGTTTTTTATCTGAATAATGAAAAGACGAAAGATTAGAAGAAGAAGAAGAAGAAGCATTTTGAGGGTTAGTTTCTACACCAAGTTTTTCAGGATGAATATGTTGCAAATGATACCTATATGATCCATATCCTGAACCTGACCTCTAAGAAAACCTTTCGTTGCAATGATTACAGCAAGCTTTCATTTCACCATCAAATTTTTGTTTTCAAAAGTGTACCTCAAAAATATCGGAACCATTCAAACATTGCTTTTCCAAATTTCTGCTAGCTTGTTCTTGAGTTGTACTCTCTTGAGTATTGATGGTTGGTAATTATTTGTGGACATCTTCTCTTTGACTGTCGAAATGAAATGAGTTGGAAGACATTCTCAAATAACAAAAGAGCTCAAAACTGTGAAAAAATGAACACGTTCACTTTGGATAATAGAGTAAAAGAGAAGTAGTATCTGACTCTTTGTTTTGAACAATACTTATAGAGAAATTTGTTACTAAAAGAATGGAACTGCTACTTTTCCACAGCTCACACTAACAGTCTAACATGTTGACTAACGGTTCCCTATCATTCGGTCAGTTTTTTTTTTTTTTTTTAATATCTAACTTTATAGATGTAAAATGTATGTTACAAGGAGTCATATAACCATCTAGGTATTACATCAAAAGGTTGTGATAATGGAATCATTTTTGTAGCAAAATGAGAAAGTTTATCAGCCGATCGATTTGCGTCCCGAGTAACATGTCCCAGCAAAGAATATGGTAGCTTTGTCATCCAATGACGAATGTCAACCAGCAATGGGCCGAGCTTGTGATGATCTTGTTGCTTGTTGATCATGTTTGTTAGTTCCAGATTGTCTCCTTCAAACCATACATATCTATAACCTTGTTCCCATATCACTTGTAGTGCGTTTAGAAATCCTAGTGCCTCAGCTTGAAGAGCAGAATATGATTGTTGCAGTTTCGCACATCCTGATCGTATTACATTTCCGTAACTATCTCGTATTATCCTGCATGTGCCTGTATATGGTCTTCCACGTACATACCCACTATCAAAGTTGCATTTTAACCAACCTTCAGGTAGAGGATTCCATTGTTGATTTGGTGGTCTTCTTGTGGGAGGATTATGGATGTGATTCGTAGCTTGGTTGCTATCTGGTAGTATTTTTGTGTTTTCAAACCATTCCTTGATTTCTTGTTCTCCTTTTTGCGCTTCTTTGGCCGGATGGCGATTTATTTGTCGGAAGATGAAGTCGTTGCGTGATTTCCAAATACGCCACATCAGATAGAATGGAAGATGGCGCACAATGAAAGAAGATTGTTGTTGTTGTTGGAGATTGATCAACATTCGGATGTTGTCCTCTAGATTATCTGTAAATATCAGAGTCCTTCCCATCGTAGCAAAGATACAACGCCAAAGTGCTTCTGCAAATTGACAAGTAAAAAGCAAATGGTTAATAGTTTCATCACCATAACAACATCGTTGACAAATCGGATCCGCTTGTATATTTCTTGTCCTGAGTTGTACTGTTGTTGCCAAAGCTCCAGACAAACATTTCCACAGAAAGTGCTGTATTTTCGGGGTAATAGGTAGTTTCCATATTTCTTTCTTGAGGTCTATAGGACCCGGGGGTGGTTGAATCATGGCATTATCTTGTATTTCGGAATGAGTAGCAACCCAATATCCTGACCGAACTGTGTAATGACCATGGTGAGTATAGGCCCAATCATAAGAGTCGTCTTCTGCATGTTTCGAGAGATACAATTTTTTTGCAAGTTGTTGATCTTCAGGGTTTAAGACTCCTTCAAAGATTACTGGATCCCATTCTCTCTTATTCTCTTTCCATAGATCTGAGACCATCATGTCTCTATCAAAGATTGGTCCATTGGCAGGTCTTGGTGGAAGGGTGGGGAGCCAAGGATCTTCCCAAACTCGTGTAGTAGTCCCATTACCAATTCTAATCTATAATCCTTGTTGCAGTAGCTTTTTTCCTTCTTGAACTGATTTCCAGCCATAGGACGCAGTAGGTCCTGTTTGCGTCTGTAAAAATGGTGTATCTGGATAATACAAACCTTTGTAGAGACGTGCTAAAAGACTGTAAGGATTGTTGAGAAGTGTGGCAGCCTGTTTTGCCAATAATGCTTTATTGAAGGCTTGAAGATCTTTAAAACACAGTCCTCCTTCTTTTTTTGGGAGCGTCATTCTTTTCCAAGCAATCCATGGGATCTTTCTTTTTCCATTATCATGTCCCCACCAAAAGTTTGAGACTACACTGGTGATTTCATTGCAGATGGTGATCGGTAAAAGGAAGCAGTTCATTGAAAACACTGGGAGCGCCATAGCTATTGTTTTAATAACAATTTCATTTCCTGCTACAGACAAGTGTTTGTAGTTCCATCCCTCTGTTCTCTCTTTTAGTCGTTGTACAATATACTCAAACAATTCTACCTTTTTACGTCCAAACTGCTCTGGGAGTCCCAAATATTTCCCTCCACCACCAACTCTCTCTATGCCCAAAGTCTGATGAATTCTCTTTGTCTTTTTGAATCTGGAGTTTTAAATCCAAAAATCACTGATGATTTTGCATAGTTTATTTGTTGCCCAGAAGCTTCCTCGTACCTCTTGAAGATATATGCTATATGCTCACATTCTTGAGTAGATGATCGACTGAAAAACAAAGAATCATCTGCAAAGAGTAGGTGGGATATAGACGGACAATCTCTTGCTAACCGTATTCCATGAATTTGTTTATCTCTTTCTGCTTTTTGAATCATATTACTCAAGACTTCCACACAAAAGAGAAAAAGATATGGGGAAAGTGGGTCACCTTGGGGTATTCCTCTGCTTGGTTTTATCTTTCCATAAGGCGAACCATTGATTAATACTTAACTAATGTTACGTACTCCATTATCAATTTAACCCATCGTGGAGCAAATCCCATCTATGTCATAACTGCTTCTAAGAAATTTCATTCAACATGGTCGTAGGCTTTACTGATGTCTGTTTTGATAGCTACATATCCTGTCCTGGAAGTCACGTCTGGATTTAAGAGAATATATAAGTTCATGTGCCACTAGTATATTATCCGATATACTACGTCCAGGAACAAATGCTGCCTGTGATTCTGAGATAACCATGTCAAGGCATCGTTTTAGTCGCATAACCATTACCTTTGAAATGATCTTGTAACTGACTGTACAAAGGCTTATCGGACGATAATAAGACAATAGTTTTGAGTCAATGATCTTCGGGATTAGACAGAGTTGAGTCTGGTTGATTCGATGATCCATTTCATCAGTCTGAAAAAAATGACGTACCATTGAGCAAACATCATCACCGATCAAATCCTAGAATTGCTGATAAAAAGCTGCAGTGAAACCATCAGACCCGGGAGCTCTATCCGCCCCTATTGAAAAAAGTGCATCTTTAATTTCTTGATATGTAACTGGTAGTTGGAGCTCTCTATTCATTTCAGTTGTTACTCGGGGCTCAATGTCAGAGATTATATCATCCATATTGGTGTGTTGAGTCGTAGTGAAAATCTTCGTGAAGTAGGATTCTGCTACTTTCCCTATAGTATCATCTCTGAAGTGTTCTAGACCTTGCTCATCTAGAATGGATTTAAGACGGTTGCGAGCTTTTCGCATCTTTGTAGTGGCATAAAAGAATTCTGTGTTACGATCTCCCAGGTTCATCCACTGATTTCTACTCTTTAACTGCCAATATTGTTCTTCTTTGCTGTACGCCTTAGTTAGCTCATACCTTAGGTTTGCGACTTCTGATAAAGGTGTCGAGCTGCTTCTCTCCGCTGCATCCAGTTGAAGCTTTAAGATCTGGATTTTTTCTGCTGAATTTGTCTTTAATCTTCTTTTCCACTTGGCTAACTCTTTTCTGCAAGACTGAAGTTTGTCGTGAATTCCTCTATAGGTATCAGGTTGACCTGCTGACCATCCTTTTTTAACAGTTCTGACAAATTCCTCTGAATCAACATGTCGCTTATCATATCTGAACTGGCCTCTTTTTACATAAAACTCTTCTTCAAGAGCAATAACTACAGGCGCATGGTCAGATCCTGCAATGGTGAGGAACTCTGTTTCAGAAGCAGGATATGACGCTTTCCAATCGGAATTGATGAAAACTCTGTCCAGACAATACTGGATTGTTTCCTTCTGCCTCTTACCAACCCAACTAAAAGGGTTCCCCTTAAACTTCAAGTCTTGCATATTACAACAGTCAATCATTGTTGTAAAGTTTCTTAGACTGCTAAGACTTCTCTGCCTTCCCCCTTGTTTTTCTTCTGGTTGTAGGATCTCATTGCAATCACCACACATCATTCAAGGACCATTTCTATTTGTTGATATTCTCTGTAGCTTTTCCCAGAGATGATGTCTTTCACTAGGAATTGGGTGACCATAGATGCAAGACAAGTAGAAATTAAAAGATTTGTATTCAACATAAAGATCTACAAGTCTTACATCCTGAGAAATAACTTGAACAGAAACATGATTCTTCCAGAAAACAGCTAAACCACCACTTTAACCTCTAGGAGAGACAATACACATATCACTGAACCCCAAACTGACACCCTTATCTCTGATATAATTATCTTGTTGCTTTGTTTCAACTAGGAACAACATGTCCAAGAGATACACACCCTGTATCTCTTCTAGGCGTCGAACTGTAAGGCGTTGTCCCATGCCTTGACAGTTCCAAAATCCAACTCTCATGGAACCGGTGCTGGGATAGGCCACACCGTGGCTCCATCTTGTTCTTCATCAATGTTTGTCATTCCTGATCCACTTGCTTCACTCGGTCTTTTCTTACTTTCCCTGGAGAATTCTGCATCCTCTGTATCCGGATCCTTTTTCCTCTTGCGTAACTCAGTTGCCATGTTCTGAATTGTACCAACTGCACTATCTGCATCATTAACAAAGGATGGAAAAGGGATGAGTAATGCTGTCTCACCATCTTCGCCGTCTCCCTGAGATCCAGAGGAGATATTGTCAAGAGCATTCTGGTCTGGATCAATGTTGGAGAGCTCTTGTTCATTGGGTGGGATAGTATCTGGGTTAACCGCTGGATTTGCTGGCTCTGCGACTTCATTATCCTCTATGGGGTTGCCATCGTTATCAACTTCTTGGATATGGACTCCCGGGTTACCGTGATGTTCTGGCATTTTGTCTGCATCCTCTTCATCACCATCAGACTCATTCGGACCACCATTTTGAATCAGACATATTCCGGAATTGTGAGTCAATAATCCACAAACTTCGCAAAATCCTCTCAATCTTTCATAGAAGAAACGCAAGATCGTATTAACACCAGGCGAGAATTGGTAGTTTCGCTGGAAGCGGAGAGGGATATCCACATTCCAGTTAATTTGAACATGGACAAATTGGACCCGGTTTGCTGATGTCTCGTCGAAGTCGATGCTTAAAGTATCTCCCAGGGAATTCGCAATGCTCTCTATGTCGCCATGATTCAGATATTGGAGAGGTATGCCCCTAATTTGGATCCAGAAAGAAATGAAATTGAGAGACAGGGGGTCCTAATTTGGAGACCAGCGTTGGAGGACGAGCATACGATCTGCAAATGACCACGGGCCCCTTTGTATGACTTTCTCGAGTGACTCTTCTGAAGGGAAGATGAATTGGAAGCGCCTTTGTTCCTCTATTCGACCTCTGACGAACCCAACGAGGCCCCATGAACGTGGTAGGGCAGAGATGATTTGCCGAAGATTCTGTTTCCTTGGCATCAAAGGGCGACCCATGAGACAAAACTGATTTTCGTTCACCGTTTGTTGCATGATTGCTTGTGGTAGGGCAATTGGAGCATCATCGATTCCGAGATCGATGTTCTGGAGGGCACGCTGAATGTTATCACCCTTGGAATTCGATTGATATTGAAGAGTGTAGTATAGTATTTGGGAAGATTCAGAGAAAGATTTTTGTCTGACAAATACCCAAATCGAACACTTAAATAGATAGCATTCCATCTCTGTTCAACTGCTACATCGTGCAAAGTCTCCACGCCTTTGCCAGAAGAAACCGCTCGATCGTGGGATAGAAGAAACTGACCCACTCCGGCGCAAGTAACCGTCTGAATCTTCGTCGGAAGATGACAAGAAAATAACCGCTTAATCGCCTTAAGAATCGCCTCAGAGCAATTCATTGTTAATTGCTATGAGTTTCTATCATTTACCGAAACTAGTATATAATACTTTTTAATTTTTTGTTTTTAGCATAATTAATTTAACAAAATAATTTAAATTGTGTCCCAGTTTTACAAAGAGAGTCAAACACATTTACACCAACACGATTTACATAATCCATGATATTTTCATCCACAAGTAAGAAGCCACTCACATCAATTTTGTCATTTTTTCAGTAACTTATTTTTATGAGAATATTATCAGATCTGCCATGTACAGTGACAAACATTGTCACCAATGCCATTTTCTCTTCACTCTTTTCCCGCTTGCCACACAGCTATTATCAAATAACCATTATACCCTTTATCTTTTTTTATTCAAAATTATTTTTTTTTTTCTTTGTTTTTAAGGAACAAACTCTCTCTCCTTATAACTCTCGATTTTTTCTCTTTTTACCAACTTTTCATCTTCTTCTTCTTCAATATTAAACTGTTATATGAATCTCCCATTTCTCTGAGTTCTCCTGCAGTCATGCAGTCAATTCTACTACGTTTGAATCCTCCGACTGCTCCACCTCCGTCCGTCATGGCCAGCGAAACATCTGAGACGAGTTCCTGAGTTGAAACCTTCGTCTTGTCCGCTTGCCTCCTCCATAGCAGTCAAAACCGCTAGGTCTAGTTCCAGAGTTCTTCTATCTGATAATAGGCAAGCAAAATCGTAGGTCTGCAGATCTGGTGGATCAAATCCAGCTGCCCAGATCCGGTGGACCAGATCTAGCCGCCCAGGTTTTTATCTATCCCTATTATGTATTTCGTTCTCTTGAGTAGACTATATCTGTTTGATCATGATAAAATTAGATCTTGTCCACACTACAGGTCTGCAGATCCCGTGTCCGGTGGACCAAATCCAGCCAACCACGTTTTTGTCCACCACTATCAAATTTGTCCACACTGCAGGATCCGCTGTCCGATGGACCATATCTAGCCTACCAGGTTTTTGTCTACCACTATCATGTATTTTGTTCTCTTGAGTTAGATCATATCTGTTTGATCATGCGTTTTTTGTCCATCGTTAACAAAAAATGTGTCTACACTGCAGGTCTATAAATCCAAAGGACCACATCTATCAGCCAAAGTTTTTGTCCACCACTATTATGTCCTTCGTATCTTGAGTTGACCATAGTCAATGTTTGGTCTCACGATTCATGGACTATAAATACAGGCCAATAACAAAGGCCAAATTGTGGACTAAAAATACAAGACATCAAATTGTAGACTAAAAATATATATGAGAAAAAGAATTATGTTCATAGTTAATGTTGTCCACCGTATCTATACTATTAAATCGGGAGTACAAAAGCAGAAAAAAAAAAAAAAAAAAACTTTACAAAAATTCCATATATTGCCCCTACGCCCAGAGAAAGGAAGAAGAAAAAAAAAATTAAAGGCAAATGAGTAATCCAAAGTGCCAAAAGGACGCGGACCCTATCAGTTTGGAGATAATTTCATTCGGATCTTACCTATCTTATATGTGTATCCAAACACTGTCCTTTTCCCAAACCTGTAAGCAAAGTGAGTATCCAAACGTTTATTTAGGGAGAAAAAATATTCTAATTAATCATATTATGTACCTACCAGAACAACTCTTAACGACATTTAAACTCCAAAAAATCTATTTTTACAAACCATACGGTTTTAGAAACTAACCATTCTTAAAATTGAAATATCAATAATCAATCATTAAATTAAAATTCCATAATCTCCTGAAACTTAATCCTTTCCAAAACTGACAGAAACTCTATCATCTCCATTATCTCCGAATCAAAACTTTTTAAAAATGGAACAATGAAATCCCTAAACATCCTCTATAATAATATCTCAAATCAAAATCATTTTGAAAACTAACAAAATACTACCATTTCGGAAAAACATAAACTGAAAATCTTTAATATAGATTATGTAGAATATTCGACTAATTGTAGATAACACAGAATAAGATTGTGTGATTTCTACCATTGCACCAAATCACCTCCATTACTACTATAAATAACAAAGTAGACGTCATACACAACCGAACCCATAAATATTTTTCATAAAGTCACCTTCTACCATTCTAAATAAGCTACACATCGTCCAAAACACCGATCCCAATAGAAAAAAAAAATCGAAAAATGGTTGCTGGATTCACATACCTTAACAAGTTGGCACATCAGGTCAAGAAACTCCACCCATGGAAGCAATATAGAATATAAAAACTACAAAGCATAGCAGAGATGAATTTGTAAGTCTAAAGTTTACAGTATCTGATTGAAGAACTCCATGAGAGTGAGGAAACTACAAAAGCCAAAGAAATCCAAAGGATTTACAAGATTAGGCAAAAGTAAGCTCATTCTAACCTGCTTAATGATATTATTATGGATTTTAATTTGACCTGTCAAATTATATTAATCAATGTTTTGCATTGCCAGGCACTCACATATGAACACACTATATCAAGATCAGTGAGAATTCTAACTCTTGAAATCCATTCATTTATAATTTTCAGAAAGGTGGATCTATGCATTCAACTTATTTGGTGTTGGACCATCCAACTAATATTATGTTATCATTATGAAACAATTATGTTCCGATTATTTCATCTTTTGAAAAAAATATTCATTTCAAAAACTTTAAAGTTGAACCTATGATAGAAACAAGTTTGTTACTCTTTAAACTACGTATATGTTTGGGTTTGCAAATACATCACATTTGGCATTTTAAGTAGTCTACCCAACCAGAGGGGATAAAAAAAAACTAGAATCAGATGTCTTATTTTCTCAAAATATGTTATTAAAGAACTAATAAAAAAAAACTTATGTGATCGGTAGATTTCTTGAAGAGCCAAGCTCTCCGTGACAAACATCACAGAAAATTTTAGTCAACAACAATTTATCCTAAAATTAAAGCTTTTGAATTTGTAAAACCCTAATTTGAGTCCCAAATATCCTATTAATCAATACTCCTGATTCAAACCCAACTAACCTGTTTGTATTGAGGGTAAGCGTATACAACATAAATCCGTTTAACATGTTGAGGATAGACTGCAACTCCAGTAATGGTCTCTACCGGCGCCGGAAAATAAGGTGAAGGAGTGGCGTATGGTTATGGAGCTTGGGTATGCGGAATAGTAGAGTGAGCTGTATATGTGAACTGATAAGATGACAAAGAACAAGCTGAAGACAACGGCGACATCGATCAAAGAAGAAATCGCTGAAACACGATCTAAGGTTTTTACTTTTCAGCTTACAAGAATCAAGCGTGAGAATCTGACTTTGTTTTTTTTTTTATTTTATTTTTTCTTTTAAAAATAAAAACATATATTGAAAAACTAGAGAAAAGTACTCTTTAAAATATATGGGCCGAGCCCATTACTTTCTTCACAAAATTCAACACATAAATTTTTTACGTTTAATGGTTCCTAAACAAGACTAGAATAAATGCCGAACATTGATGAATGAACAGATAAACCGGACTAATCCAAGAGATTTACGAAAATTTGATTTTTACTAATATAATTAATAATATACATCAAATCAATATATGGAATTATCTTGATATATCGGATAGGGACAGGAACGGGTAATTCGGATAAAAGTGTCCAAAATTTTATTATAATTAATGATATGCACCAAATCAAATTTAATAATTTGGGAGATACAAGACAAAAAAAAAATTAATGTGAGTAATTAAAAGAGACTATCCAAACTACCCTCGATAAGATACAGGAAAATTATGAGTAATGAGATGAGATCAGAAATTTCGGTTCGCTGGACTCTATTTTCACTAATTTGAGTAAAAATAATTTCAAAACGGGTAAAGATCAACTTAGATATATGGGGTCTAAATCTTTTACCATTTTTATTTTATTTGTTGGACTAAAATATAAAATTTATGTCGAATTTAAACTTGATTAACTTACCTGGATAAAATATTAGAGTAGAAAATTCATCATAGTAGATATATAAACACAATTCGAAAAGGTTTTTTCTTTAGCTTTCATTTAGGCTTCTTTATTTGTATTCCTGTTTTTTGTTTACAAATCAACAAAGACGGTAATTATAAAAATCAATATAGATCATAGAATGATTCGATTTAAACAAAAAACATGATTTAAAATTTTGGAAATATATACCAACCTGTACAAGAAGATCCATATTCGATTCAATCCTTTAAGAATCCAGACCGATACTATATACATACATAAAAGCAGTGGCGGAGCCAGAAAAGTTATTCATGGGTGTCATAACTCATAATATTTTTCTCAAAAAAATATAGATTATGATTAAAAAAAAAATGTTATTACAAAAGTTCATTCTAAAGATGAATCCTACGCTCACTCATACTTTGGAAACATTTAATCACTGTTTCGTTTGTCACAGTGTCAAGTACCTGTTTTTCAATAAAGCAAACTAGACAATCACTAAAAATGTATCACAAATACGATTACGTGAAGCTGTCTTCACAATGTTCATTGCAGAAAAACATCTTTCAACGGTTGTGGTAGCAACAGGTAGAATCAAGGCTAGCTTCAAAAGTCGATAAACCAAAGAATGAGAAATATGTTTTTTTGTCTCCACCATCACACGAGCTAGATCACCAAAACTTTTAAGATTAGAAAACCTTCATCTCTTTGCACATTATCAAGATAGATGTCAAGTTGATGATCAAGAGATACACGCTCCACAAAACTAAAGTCATCTGGATAAAGCTCAACCATTCTCATCAACATTGATTTATTAAATTGCCGAAAATAATCCACTGAACTTAAGGATGCAATGCAAACAAGTAGTTCTGAATTTACCTCGTCAAATCGATCATTGAACTCTTGAAGTTGCATATCTAAGACAGTGTAGAAACAATCTACCTTATAGTGATGCAAGTTGCTTATGTTGGTCTTTTTCCTTGGCCTTCTTGAATCAACAAACTCTTCGTCCATATTAAGCACTTCAGTATTGTTTTTCTCACCAAAAGAACATACTTTAGTAAGAAAATCATCCCATCCATCATCTCTAAGCTTCTGCAGTTGTCGCTTAGTAGATGCCACCAATGAAATAGCATTCAAGATATCTTGATCTCTTCTCTGTAAAGCCTTGGATAAGCTATCAGTGAGCCCCAAAATATGTAAGGTTAACTGGAGATAGAAAGCAAAATCAAAGGTATGAAAGTATTTGAGGAGGCCATATGCTTGTCTCCTTTTGGTTGTGTCTACGCCCTCATCCTGAATATATTCAAGAACCTCAATAATACAAGAAAACAAATCAACAAGCCGTAGTAAAGTCCTATAATGTGAACCCCAGCGAGTATTTGTAGGCCGTTGAAGTGAAAGCTCCTGATTTAACCCAGTTCCAGTCTTAATTTCACCATTACTAATTCCTTCTTCAATTTTTTTGCGATAGCTTTCCCGGAGCATGTCTTTTCTCTTGCAAGAAGCCCCAACCACATTCAATAAGAGAGAAACCATATCAAAAAAGTCTCCAACTTCAAAATGTTTTTTTGCTACCGCCACAACAACTAACTGCAATTGATGGGCAAAGCAATGAACATAATATGCTGAACTACTTTCTTTCAAAATCAGTGACCTCAATCCATTGAATTCTCCTTTCATGTTGCTAGCTCCATCGTAACCTTGTCCTTTCACCTTTTTCAAACTCAATCCATGTTTGGCAAACAAAGAATCAATAGCAATCTTCAGAGATAAAGAAGATGTCTCCTTCACATGACTAATGCCAACAAATCTTTCTTTTACTATTCCATACTTATCAACAAAGCGAAAAACCACAGCCATCTGCTCTTTGTCTGAAACATCAGCTGATTCATCTACCAATAACCCAAAAACATCGTTACCAATTTCTTGGATAACAGATTTAGTTACTTCTTCTGCAAAGCAGTGCACAATATCTTTTTGAACTGGAGGAGATGTCATCTGATTATTTTTAGGGGCATTCTTCAACACAACTTTTCTCACAGTCTCATTTTGGCCAGCAGTATATTTGAGAAGCTCCAAAAAATTACCTTTATTTGTTGAATCTTCTGTCTCGTCATGGCCACGAAAAGGTAATCCTTGATGTAACAAATGTCTAGAAACATCAATTGAAGCACTCAGCCGAACTCGATACTCATCTTTCATAACATCAGTTTGCTTCTGTAAAGCATGTTTGATAGACTGACCTTGTCTCATCAAGGCATCACATTTATTTTTGGCAATGCTGTGAAAACTAGTATGATCACCTACATGCTTAGTAAACCCATAGGTTTTATTCCACCCACAATAACCAATCAAAACAAAAGCATCACTCCCACCTTGTTTCTCAGCTTGATCTCTGAATAAATAACAACACAAGCAAAAAGCTTTTTCTTTTTCCACATTATACTCTAACCAATCACTTCCATATTGATCATACCATTGTGGATTAAAACGCCGTAATATACCTCCTACAATAATTTGTTTAAAATTATGATCACGAGGTTGATAAGGTCCTCTTATCAAATATCTACGTCGTACCTCCTCTCTTTGATTAGGATGATAACTTAGAATGCTTTTTCTTTTAGCTGGATCCCATGGCAAGTCATCCGAATCAATGTTGGGTGGTGGAGATTTTCTTTTCAAAAATCTATCAATTGTATTGCCTACAAAAAAATACATAACCGAACAAATTATCTATACATGTAACATGTTTGCGTAATTATTTGTACAAAAAAAATCTAACATACAAGTAATGAAATAAATCTTTGTTACGTTCCAACTAGGTAACAAACTAACAATAATAAATAAGAATTCATGATTCCATTCCCACTAAGATATCCAAGAGAAAAAGTAATCCCTTCTATTTTCACAAATCCAAAACCGTGTATAGTTTTTTAATTACTTAAACTAAACAAAAAAAAAAATCTTATACAAATGAATTAACTTACGATTCATAGTTTTCAATCTGCTTAAGCAAAGATGATGATGGAAATTGGAAGAGGAAGACTGGAAGAGTACGCACGATGATGATGGAAGAGAAAGAGTCCAAACTTTGGTTAAATTAGGTTTTTTTAATCAACTTATTATTATGTTTAGTCATACAAATATATTGGATTAAGATTTTATTAAAAGCTAAACCCACCAATTTGTCTAAAAGCCCAATGACCCATATGTTCACATTTATTTAAGGGTGTCAACAAAATTTCATAGGGATGTCAAACATGACTTAAACATATACTAATTAATTATTTTTATAAAAACTCATCTAAATTTTATAATTTCATGGACACCCCTCATTCTTCACTGCCTCCGCCACTGCATAAAAGAACAAGTAAATTAGAAATCTACACCGAATCTTGATAATTGAAACGGCGGATATAAAAATAAAAGATAGACCTATTACCTTACTTATCCATGGAAGTCGAAATCTTTTTTTTTACAAAAAGACAGATGATCAGATAAATCCGAACCATTTTGGGGGAATCCGATCTGGTTGCTTTTACTGGAATTCTGAACTCGAAATATCATTACCTCAGAGATTATCGGAGAAATCCGATCTATATTGTTCAATTCGTTTCTTTGACTCCATCAAACAACTCTCTCTATCATTTCGACGTTTTGTTTTTTGATGTCTCTTTGTTTTCGCGAAAAGAACATTGAGAAGAAGATAAGCGTGTTAATGGGCCAAATTCGGATCCAAATAAAAACCCATCGATACAATTACCAAAAACTAATACTCTTATAGTCCATTAAACTCTGGTGTTTGTTGAATTTATACATCTATACATCACATACAAATACATAATATTTTTTTTTTGTCCAAAACAATAGAGCTTATATTTTATTTTACAAATATTTTAATATACAATTTTATTCAATAAGGAAAAAAAATAAGGGTTTCCCGCACGTATGTGCGGGTCTTATCCTAGTAAACTATAATATCTCATACCAAACAACTAATCACTAGCTTATTTTTCCTTTTTTCTTACAAGGGTAAATTGTCTTTTTATTTATGACACAAAGATGAAAAGTGTCAGTTCTCATAAGAAAAATAAAAACTGGCATTTCTAACAATTTTTGTTTTAAAAATGACATTTCTGGCTAAATTCCCTATTTTTATTCGTTTCACTTTTGTAATTTTTTTTTTAAATGAATGAAACATATCTCATTTATTTTTAAAAAATAGAAACTGTTAAAATTAAGAAAACTCTATATTTTCGAAACTACATTTAATTAATATAGTTTTCTTCCTAAATGTTTTAAATATTTAGTACTGATATTTTTAAATTTGGACGATAAATATTTCTTATATGTAATATTTCTATAACATATTAATTATACATAAGTAGTTATTTGTATATTTTATTATATTTAGAAAATGGTTACGGTTTTACGGTTTAACTATGCGGTTGACTGACGGTTTTCATACGTTTACAATTAATAAATTTGGTAACTTTAACTAATATGGTTTTACGTTTACGGTTACGGTTTTTAACCGTTTAATATGGTTACGGTCCGATTACGGTTAAAAGCGGTCTGGTTACAGTCTGAAATACCGGTTTAATTTTGGTCATGCATACTTCTTATCATCAACAACTAGTAGTAAGTGATATATGTTTTTTTTTTTTTTTTTTTTTTTTTTGGCAGCTGAACAAATCAGAGGTTCAAGAAAATGATTGGATTCTTCTGTATTTGGAACTTGCGGTTGCCACGTCTTCCAGGAACCATATCTCACATGGTATGACCAGTTGAAGATTCTGGAAGAGGCAATGGAGATTACACGAAACCTGGAGCCCTTTAACATGGGACTTGACGCCTATGATGCAATTTTCTACATTAGGTACAATGACTTTTGCAAGGCTCGGGTAGGTGAGGATATCAATCGCGTTGCTATAGTCAGAAGAATAGTGGATGTGCACACGGACGTCTTCAGAATCGTCGGTCAAACTCTGAGCTCACAAATCATAAAACTATCAAACGCCACGGAAGCTAGCTCGTAGTCTGCTCAAGACTAGATCCATTTTGTGCAATTTGTATGGTGTTATTCTCCTTGAATACATTAACATTAGTCTACTAAGTTATTTGGTGCGTTTGTACTGTTAATTGGATTGGTTTTTTTAAGTGTTTTGTTCCTCTCTGCCACGTGAGAATAGCACAATATCAAAAGTCATGAAATCTCTTTCAAAAATCATTTTTGGCTTCAGAGATCAAATTACAGATTGAAGTAGATGGATCAATCCCTGAACCAATCATCTTCTCAACCAAATACTCAGCTTCTTTCGATTTTCTTTCTTTACAAAGAACTTCAATCAAATATCTATAGCTAGCAACATTTGGAGCCAACTCTTTCTCTTCCATCTCCTTGAACAACCTCAATGCTCTATAAGAACTACCTTCCTTGCAATACCCAAGAATCATTGTATTGTATATCACTTCATTTGGTTCTAACTTCTTCTCAACCATAGACTTAAAAAGCCTCGATGCTTCATTCATTTGACCTTTGATGCAAAACCCATGAATCAATACGCTATAGGTATGAACATCAGGGACTAATCCTAGTTCCTCCATTGATGATCGAAGCTGAATAGCTTTCTCCATGTTATCAGAACGAGCAAATGTGTCGATAAGAATTGTGTATGTTACTTTCGACGGCTTAATCCCTCTTTCTTCCATCTCCTTAACAATCTTAGCTGCTCCTGAAGTATCTCCTTTCTTACAGAACCCGGAAACTAGAATGTTATACGTGACCAGCGACAGAGACAGACCTCTTGACTTCAATTCTCTGCATAGACTCAACGCCTTCCCCAATTTTCCCACACCACAAAACCCATCAATCAAAGTGTTATAAGTAATCAGATTCGGGTTGATTCCATCACTCTTCATTTGATCCATAACCTTATCTGCCTCACTCGCCTTCATCTCTCTACATAACCCACCAATCAAAGTATTAAAAGTAACAATGTTACAAGAAACCCCTCTCTCACGCATTTCGTCGAACACTTTAAACGCATCTTTCGTTCTTCCATCTTTACAAAGCTGATTCATCACACAGTTATAAGTATAGAGATTGGGTAAAACTCCATCTCCCTGCATCTTCTCGTACATCTCAAACCCTTGTTTCTTAACCCCGTTTTTGAATAACCCATTAATCAAAACAGTGTAAGTACGCTCATTAGCCACTAATCCAAGTTTCCCCATTTCAAAAAACAAATCTTTCGCCTTGTCAATCTCACCTTTCTTGCAACACCCATCAATCAAAGTAGTGTAGATAACAACGTTTGGAGAAAACCCAAACTCTCTCAATTCAACTAAAAGATCAAAGCTTTTCTCAATCTCACCAGCTTCACAACAACCTTTAATCACAATCCCAAAACTATACACATCTAAATCAACTTTGCTTTTGCTCTCGTTGAAGAAACACCACCATCGATTAAAAGAAGACGACCCAACAACGAAAGTTAAGAGATTGTTGAAGCAATTCGATCTAGGAACAAAACCCTTATCGACCATCTCGTTGAAGTAAGAGATCGACGAGTTTAGGGATTGAGATTGAACATATGTATTGATGATTACTTCGTAGAGTCGAAACTTGGTTTTTGACGTTTCTGATTCAGTCAAATAGTGTAACAGAGAGGACGAAGTGAAGAACTGGGAGTGGATTTTTCCGGAGATGACTTGAAGAAGAAGTGATTGAGCGTGTGAGAATAAGTTCCCAGAGAGAAGGAGACGAACAAGGATTGAGATTGATTCGTGAGTGTGTTGCAATCCATGAAAACTCGGAGAGTTTAACAGAGAGAAAGATTTTAATGGAGGAACCTTGATTAGGTTCGCTAATAGAACGAGACTTTTCTGAGCTTTCTCCGCCATAGTTGATACGATTTAAACTGAAGCGTTTAAGATACATCATACAATTATAGATAGCAAAAGCAACAAAACTGACCCGAACCCAAAAAATCTCGAACCAAAATTGAACCGGAAATTAACCGGAAATTAAACCTTAATAACCAAAACATCAAACCCGAAGGAACCGGCTTGAGTAAACCAAAATCCCAGACATTGGATACGAAACATCTCACAACTTTTCCTCACGTTATCGTTTCATCTCTCTTATTACCTTTCTGCAAAAACCTGTACGTCCAAATTTTTTTTATCTCCAAACCTTTTTGGGGACAGATCATCGTAATTCGAAATCCCTTTTCGCATGGCATTAAGTCATTAACCGATCGAAATTGAGAAAACGAGAAAGCTTCACAATGTCAACGACGACGACGAACACCACAGAATCGGACTCATCATCTTCTCGCGTCGGCAGATCAAATTCCGACGGAATCATCGACACGACACCGTTTCTTCCTCCTACCACCGTATCAAGAACCATAAGCGTAGATGAAGAACCCAATCCGATTCACCGATCCGCTAGACGACAAGGTCTTAGAGAAGCAGCGAGGTTCCTACGTCACGCTGGTAGCCGGAGGATGATGCGTGAGCCGTCGATGCTCGTTAGAGAAACCGCGGCTGAGCAACTGGAAGAGAGGCAAAGCGATTGGGCGTATTCTAAGCCTGTGGTGTTTCTCGACATTTTGTGGAATCTAGCTTTTGTTGCGATCGGTGTCGCTGTTCTGATTCTTAGCCGTGACGAGAGGCCTAATGTGCCGTTGAGAGTTTGGGTTGTTGGTTATGGGTTTCAGTGTGGTTTACATATGGCTTGTGTTTGTGTTGAGTATAGGCGGAGGAGACGGCGGCGTGGGAGAGGTTTGCGTCACCGATCTTCGTCTTCTTCTTCGGAAGATGGTGGTCTTGGGTTTACGAATCCGTCGCAGCAGTATGTTTCGCTAGCTCAATTGGAGGATAGAAGAAGTACTACGAGGTATTGATTTTTTTGTTTAACAGTTTTGGATTAGCTTTGTGCTTTGTTTGATCTGGTATAATTTCGAATTGGGAGAAGCTGGAGATGAGATTTGTTCTCTGTATATATACATTTTGAATTTTTGAATTGTGGAATCTAAGTTTTTTTAGGTTAATGTTAGTTGATGCTGTATTGTACATGTGAATCCATGTAACTTTTCGTGTGACCTTTTTCATACTGATCATCAAGAACATGGTTGCAATTGATCTTTGTTTGCAGTGTCTTAGAGATATTTTATGCTATTTTGATGCTTCTTTATTATTTGTCTGAGTTTCATATCTCTGAAATTTTCGTTTTGTTCTGCATGGTTCGTGGTGATCTACAACGTTGATGGTCTCAGTAATCCTGCAAAGCATCTGGAATCAGCCAACACAATGTTCTCATTCTTCTGGTGGATAATTGGATTCTACTGGGTATCTGCAGGAGGCCAAACACTATCTGCTGACTCTCCTCAGCTATATTGGTATGCTTCTTATTTTAGAGTCTCTTTGAAGTTGTATCCTTGTGTTGTGGGAGTTATTTAAACAGCTTGTACTTTGGTGTTTTTCACTTGCAGGCTTTGTATCATCTTTCTCGGTTTCGATGTGTTCTTTGTTGTGTTCTGTGTTGCGCTGGCTTGTGTTATCGGACTTGCTGTTTGCTGCTGTCTTCCATGTATAATTGCAATTCTTTATGCTGTTGCTGACCAGGTAAGCTCTCTTCTACTAGACTACTTCTATTCCCATAGCAAATTGTTAAAATTTAGAACCTATTCTTTCATCTACATAGAATTAGTAAATCCGACTTCAACTCCTGATCTGCATTTATAATCTTGTGATGCAAATTTGTGCAAAACAGGAGGGAGCATCAAAGAACGACATAGAGCAAATGCCAAAATTCAGATTTAGAAAGAGTAGCAACGATGAAAAGCTATCAGGAATAATGACAGAATGTGGAACGGATTCACCTATTGAACACTCTCTTTCTCCAGAAGACGCGGTAAATTCCCATTTCCACATTCTTATGCAGTCGTACATTTTTAAAGTGTGTAGATTGATAACGCATAGCTGCTTCTTATGATTTTGAAGGAATGCTGCATTTGTCTATGTGAATATGAAGATGGAGTCGAGCTAAGAGAACTCCCTTGCAACCATCACTTTCATTGCACTTGCATCGATAAATGGCTTCATATAAACTCACGTTGTCCACTCTGCAAGTTTAACATCTTGAAGAACGCAAACGAAGAAGTCTAGTAAAATATTTTTGTGGTTCTAGGATCAACCCGAACCATCCCAGATCAGAAAGTTGCAGATATATGTAAACTCTGGTTCCGTGTTTTAGTGTTGTGTTCAGATAATCTATCTTCTCCTGTGATTTTTAGTACAGTGCCTTGTGGAAATGAGAATTAATCCTTGCATTATTGCACTGTACCTAACAGAGCTTTGTGTTTCTCCTCGTTTATTAAATCAAAGTAAAAAAATATATGAAAAAATAAAAAAACTAGAAACCGATCGGTGTGGTCACACAGATTAAACGTCGTCGTTAGTTCTGTAGTATTAAATTATGTTGTCGTTACAATTTGAGTCTTTCAGAAATTAAAGACTTACCAAAAAAAACAAAAGAAAAGTCAGATTGTCAGAATATGAAAAGAATCATGGTAAGTAAGGTTATTTTGGTATTTTAATCGATCACTCCCCGTGCTTTTTCCGCGCTTCCCCCAAAAACCCAGAGCTCCCCCACCCTTCTTCCATCCATGGAGAGGGGACAACAAAAAAGTACAAGCTGAAGGAAAGCCCTCTCTGCAGCTCCTCTTCCTCTTCGAATTGAAGATTTTACGGTTTAGGTCAGACGCGATTTCTTTTCCCGTTTCCTGACTCGAACCGGGAGGCGAAGATGGATTCTCTGTTGCAGCGTTACCGGAACGATCGCCGCAAGCTCCTGGAGTTTCTTATGTCTTCGGGTTTGGTAACGGAGCTTCGTTCCCCTTCTGGTTCTTCCGCTTCTTCTCTTTCCCCTGATTTGGATTCTCTCAGCGCCGATTATGTCTTGGATTGCGTGAAATCCGGTGAGTTTTTACGCTCAGAAAAATAATAATCTCTCCTTAGTTAGTATCTGTCTCTGAGTTGCACAAGGGTTTGATGGAGTTCTTAGATTTTTTTTTTTCCCCCGATTGTTTTAGTCCGATTTGTTAATTTTTGTGGAGGAAAAAGAGTTCTAACGCAGTTAGGGTATAAGAAGACTTTGTGGTCTTAACTATTACTATTGTTGAAACACGAACGCAGGTGGTGTAGTTGATGTATCCAAGGGCACGAAGAAATACAATTTTGAGTCCTCATACCCTGTAACAGTAAGGATCCGTGTTTGTTGGTGTCTTTAAATGCATGATTGAGCTAAGAAAGTTTTGCATTTTAAATTGGCATCTGTGTATGATAATTTAAGTGATGCAATGTTAACGTTTCTTGATTGTTTTATTGCTTTGTCGATGGTAAGTTTAGTTTTAGTAAATACTTCAAGTTGTATGATGTACAAGAAAATGTATTATGGGTGTGAAGTAGAGCTGTGACTATTGGAAGTTAGATTGAGTTCATGTGGCGTAAGCTGGTGATGTAAAACACTAACTAATGTTTTTGTTGATAATAACCCCTGAAGATGATTAGTTTTTGATGATTTGAATGAATTTGCAGATACATTCCGAGTCTAGAGATTCCTTTTTTCTTGTATCAAGTCCAGATATAGCAGGATCTCCTCCTCGCCGTATGCCTCCTCCTCCAGTTAACATGGAAAAATCCAGTAACATTGGCCCAGACATGTCATGCCACATTGATTCTTCTAATACTCCTTCGTCTAGAGACAGTTATATATTTAAAGAGGAAACACCTGACATCAAACCTTTAAAACCTATCAAAATCATTCCTCTTGGCTTGCCACCCTTGAGAACAGGTATTAATTAAGTTAGGGAAATTTCTTTTGAATTTTTATGTCCTTGTGTCTTTGTGAATCTTGATTATTTTGGTTAATTATCTTTCGAGTGAACTGATACATGATGTTAGGGATTTTGAAGGGTTATCGGATGATGATTTACGTGAAGCAGCATATGAATTAATGATTGCTTCTATGTTGCTTTCAAGGTATTCACTCTCTTTTCTCCTTCATACATGTCTATTCTGTGTTGGCTTTGATACAGCCTTGCTACTGACATTCTTACGTGTTTATACAAACAGTGTTGAGGCGTATCCTACTCAGAGAAGAAAGATAGAAAAAAGTTCAAGACTATTGTCAAGTTTGAAAAGAAAGGATAAACCACATTTACAGCCTCGGATCTCAAATACACACTCAGAGGTCATCAACATGATCCGTGTCCAGATGCAGGCAAGCTTCAACATCATTAGTCTTGGTTTACCCTAAGAAACCTATCTAACATAAAAGGAGAAGAGAGAGGTCTCCTGGTTATACTATTAGCTAGCATTTTGTTTAAACCAAAACAATTAGCAGTTATTTCAAGTTAACTTAATTTGCATCACTTGTGTTGAATCTTTCTGTGCAGCATATATTCAATTCCTGACTGTTTCTGCTTTATAGATTTCATCAAAGATGGATACATGCATACGGAGAAATCTGGTACAGTTGGCTACATTAAGGACAGGTGAACAAATTGATCTTCCACAGTTAGCATTGGGGCTTTTGGTTGGAATATTCAAATCAGATTTTCCTAATGAAAAACTCTACATGAAGTGGAAGACTAGACAGGTGATAATGAACTACAGTACTTTTTTTTCTTGTCGTCCTTAAGCAACTCTTTGAACAATTTCTTGGATTTCATGGTTTAATGTAGACTAAAATAGTATCGCATAAGTTTGGATGAGAAAATGATAGGAAGAGGCATATATTTGGTACCACAGCTTAAGTTAAAACGTAACCTACTATAATACACACATGCAGCTTTCGTGATTTCGGTTTGGCTTGCAAAATTTGTTTACTTCTGCAGCATCCTGCTGCCCCGAGGACATTTACTTAAACACGTAGATATGTATATTCAAAATATGTAAAAGGCAACACAAATATTCTCGGCTTTATTGTTACAAAGTGCCTCTTTCCATGTCAATGTAGGCTAACCTACTAGAAGAAGTCCTCTGTTTCTCACCTAGTCTGGAGAAAAATGAACGAGCAACTATGAGAAAATGCCTTGCAACAATTAGAGACTCAAAGGTACGGACTATATATGTGATCTGGATGTTTCGTAGCAGCAAGTTCTCAACTAGTGATATGACTTAACAGACTTCTCTTTCTTGAATCTAAAACTATTTTTGGCTGGAACAGGAATGGGATGTTGTAGTGTCTGCTTCACTACGTATTGAGGTTCTATCGTCTATAAGGCAGGTGGCTTCAAAGTTGTCATCACTACCAGGACGATGTGGTATTGAAGAAGAAACTTATTACTGGACTGCTATCTACCATTTGAACATTAGACTCTATGAGAGATTATTATTTGGTGTATTTGATACTCTTGATGAGGGTCAAGTCATAGAGGTAGGTTTTCTTAGCCCTTGTTATTCTTCTTATCATTTGTGTCATGCATAATTTGTCCCTGACAGCATATATATATTACTGTATTAGGATGCCTCATCAATGCTTTTCCATATGAAATCAATTTGGTCGACATTGGGCATAACTGAGAATTTACATAATGCAATATATGGATGGGTTCTTTTTCAACAGGTACGTCTTTCTCAGAAATATGCTTTATCTAACTGATCACTATGCGCACAAAGCTGGCATGTTAGAGCTCTTATGTACCATTAAGTACAAATAACATATCACCAATAAAGTCGGTCTGTTTCGGGTTTAAATTCGAAGGTATAATACTCAAGCACATTCGCGTGCACACACACATCACACATGTGTATTATGTATAGAATCAATATAACAATCTTGTTTAGGGAAGCTAAAATTGAGGAAACCTAAACTTACAGTTGGATAAACCAGAACTTAAGCTCTACCGCCTTGCTGCTATTACTAGTTTTGATACAATACCAGGTTGAGTTTTCTGATATGTTGTTTGATCCTCACTGCACCGATGCATGTATGTTTGCATATATAATTTATCACAGACAAGAGTTTAAGGTAGCCATCACATGTGCTCCTTTCCTGGGAAGTTTGTGTGCACAGGTGAACCATCTCTTCTAGGGAGCGCAATTCAGGAGTTGCATAAAGTTACTTACGCTGAAAGTGGCAACCCGAAGGAAAATCTTTATTTAAGTCATCTAGTATGTTCAAGGCAAACCAGTGGAACTGACATACACTTAGGTCTCATGAAGGCTATTTTCACTTCAGTTAGTGCTTGGTGTGATGATAAACTTCAGGACTACCATCTACACTTTGGTAAGGTCAGTTCTCGATCTATGATAACGACCTTATAATTTACATAAATTTGCATATTCTTTTCAATTTTTCTGGCCAAAATTATTCCTTTGTTTTTTCCTCGTAGTGAAGATAATTGGATTTTCCTACTTCCTAAACTGCTCAAGCAAAATACTTTTTTCATCTCTGTTCAAAATTTATATTCTCGAATCTTTTTTTGCAACTCCATCAGGACATAATAAGCATCGTATCTTTAATTAATTTTTTGGTCGTCTATGTCTCCCCAGAAACCTCGTGATTTTGGAATGCTTGTCAGCTTGGCATCAACTGTTGGACTTCCTCCATCGGACAGTACCAGAACCGAGGTTGGCGTTTCTGATCATCCCTATACTGTTATTTTCCATTTGACAACAAACTTTTCTTTTGCCTTTCCTATTTTAATCTATATTTTGTATATGTGTTGACTTATGAATTAATATTCAGTTAGAGTTAACATTTTTGACAAACGCTGCATGCCAAAATTCTCCTTGAGTCCCATACTAGCAGATTCAAACTAGCTCTTTCATATTGATGTTGACATTTGCGTAACTATAATGTTCAATTCTGCAGTACAACTATTTTCTGGCATGTTTCGTTTTATGTATAAAGTGTTTGGCTGTTATAAGAAAAGTTATTAGTTGGATATAAAGAAAGGAACTGCATATATGTTATCTAGTGTGGGCTTGTAATGTGGAATACTTGGGTGATTGTCGTTGATAGATATCGTTTTTCTCTTGCAGCTTATCAAGCTAGATACCTTGAGTGATGATGTTAGTGATAAGATACAATCCTATGTTCAGAACTCTATCAAAGGTGCATGTGCGAGGGTGAGTTTGTCTTTAATTACTTGTATAGCTATACTGTATAAGGCACTTCTTTTATCGCTCTGTCATGTGATGTAATGATATACTTAAATCCTATTTTTAATCCTCCTAGGCGGCACATTTTGCTTACGTGAAATCTCATGGTGAGCGTGCACATGCTCTAGCTCTACTTGCAAATGAACTGAGCGTCATCGCAAAAGCAGAGATCAATGAGTTTGTCCCACTTTTCTCCAAATGGTTACCCGAATGTATGATGATCTCGGCCATGCTGCTACATCGGTTTTTTGGAGAAAGACTGGTTTGTCCCTAACCATTTTCAATGCATAAGACGAAAAGTTAGTCGATGGTATCTATATTTACGATTGATCTTGTTTTACTGGAGCAGACGCCTTTTCTCGAAGGAGTTTCATCCCTCTCTGGTGATGTTAGAAAAGTAGTCCCTGCTGCTCATATGTTACAGGAAGAGTTAACTCAACTGTATAACTGCCATAGCAGATCCAAGTTGCGCAAACCTTACCTCCACAAACTGAAGAATTATGAGGTCATTGAATAGATAGTTTTATATGGATTGGATTTCAGAACAAAATCATATTACTGCTCAATTTTATGGTTTACTAACTCAGTTTAACATGTCAAATAACTCGTACAAGAGACTATCCATTTGTCTATGTGCAGATAGAAAAGGTTATCAGACCAGTAATGCTGGACTGGCTTATCTCTCAACATGATCATATCTTACAATGGACTAGGCGAGCTTTTGAAATTGAGGTTATATATTCTTGGCGAAAAAGATTTTACATGTTGATTGCTGTTGACAGTAGATAGACATTAAATTTGGGCCATAAGGGGATCTTATTTTGATGGATCACTATAAATTTCATCTGGTCAGTATTGAGGAAAAAAAATTTGAAAAACAAAAGTTGCAACATACATAGTTTTAGGTCATAATATAGACTGACTAAAGAAGGATCCGTGAAGTCAGAAAGATATAACATATACAGACCTCCCTTCACTTTTCATTAACAAACAAAACCAAAGTATGATTCAGGAAACTTTATTGTCCAACAAATGGAAAAAGAATTTTAATCTTAAGGTTTTTCCATGAGCAGGAGTGGGAGCCTCTATCAGTTCAGCAAAGACATGCTGCATCAATCGTTGAAATATTCAGGATCATTGAAGAGGTATACGTATCTACATACTTTCTTGATATCATGATTCTGAATACTCTGCAAACTGTAGGAGCTTAACAGCATTAGACAAACAAAGCGAGTTCAGTATGCTAAAACATGTTTCTTTGCTTTAGGTTACCTCTAGATTTACTTGTTGGCTTTGTTTAAGTTCTTGCTTTATTTCTAGTATGATTCTTCCATCTTTACTTATTAGTGTTGCACACAATTTATTTGCCGTCTTACTATCTCATTTCACTTACTCTGCAGACTGTCTCTCAGCTGTTTGGTTTACATCTACCTGTTGATATTACACATCTCCAAGCTCTTCTCTCATTAATTTACCATAGCTTGGATACATATCTTCAGAGAATTTTCGATCAACTAGGTACTGACCAACTCTACATCTTTTTAACAATTTTTACTGAGTCGTGTTTTTGCTTTACATGAAATATGCTATGTAAAATTATTTTCTCTTATGCCAATACCCGGAGACACATTCTTTTATGTGTCTGGTAAATAATATACATCATACAGGTTTTATTGTTGTGTTTCTTTGTATGGGACTTTCATATCATTAACATTTTAGTATATGTATAATCTCTTGTTTAAATCCAAAGGTGAAATGAAACATTTTGAATACTTGTTTTAAATTAAGCTGACTTTTCAGAAGCATACTGCCATACTGTGATATATTAACCATAAGCCTTTATCTGCAGTTGACAAGAAATTTCTGTATCCGTCAGCACCCCCTTTAACTCGATTCACAGACAATGTAATGCCAGTAATGAAGAGGAAGTCTCTTGAGTTTAGTGAGCCAGATAATAAAATAGTTAAGATACTAGATGAACTGACAATACCGAAACTCTGCATAATATTGAATACACTGTGTGTAAGTGTGTTCTTCCAAGCTAAACTTTTATATATTCTTGTGAAAACTGACTTACTTCATTTTTCTTATTCATTTTCATTCTGTGTCCATGGATCAGTATATTCAGAAACAAATCAGTGCAACAGAAGATGGCATAAGGAAATCCTTGACACTTGTTGGAGCCTCTCTTGACAAGAGTTCAAGTACGCTCATGCACTTGGGTTTATACGCTTTTCTCTTTATTTTTGGTGGTTGTCTAGTATTTAAATGTGCATTGGTGGATTCATTTGCGTGACTTTGTTTCAGAAATCGAGACTACTGAAGCTGAAGTGGAGAATTCATTGACGCATAGTGAAGCTGTTGATGAACTCTTTGCTACCACCTATGACAGCCTCAGGGACACCAATGCCAATTGCATAACCAAAACCCGTGACCTAATTGGTAAGCGAATACTCTCAGCTCTTTAAATTTGAGATAAGCTGAAAAATCTGTCCAAACTTAACTATTTTCGACAACCTCAAGCGTCATAATTTGAATTTTCTGATTGCGTAATCTTCTCATCTACAAACAAGATGGATTAGCATCTTTGTACATAATATGCATTAGCAAGGTTTCTTTCGTTATTGAGACTCTTGAATAAGCGTACATATTATTCATGTTTCAGTTCGTTTTGCAAACGCACGTATTCCTCTTTTATAAGCTGACCCCTCATGGGTGAGTATGAAACTTTGAATGTTGGATGGATATTGTTACTTTTAAGAGTTTTATGTTACCGAGGACGAAGAACTTGGTTTAGATCTGTTTTCTGTATTTATTGTTGCTCTTTGTCAGGGGCAAGAGCGATATTCTGGGATCTGAGAGACATGTTCCTAGTACAGTTGTACAATGGCACAGTCGAAGACGCCCGCTTGGAAAGAATACTCCCTCACGTTGATTCTGTAAACAAAATCATCTCTTTCCCTAGTTCAGCCCTTTCTACTAAAGCATGAACTTACACTAAGAAATGCAATGCACAGGTCCTTGATAATGTGTGCGGTTTGAGTTATGAGGACTCACGGGATATGGTTGTTTTAAGCATTTGCCGATCCGCGTTGGTAACACTTTGTTTACTTTTGCATATTTAAACAAATTAACTTCAGCCTATTTTATCCTCACCGAAATTATATGCTTCTCTCACATAGGAAGCTTTTGTTCGAGTACTGCTTGATGGAGGGCCAACCCGTGCATTTTCGGATTCAGACATTACCTTGATGGAAGAAGATCTCAGTATTTTGAAAGTAAGTAATATATATACTTATTTTGAAATTCCGTACTATTATGCTGGAATTAGATTATCCCACTCAAAGCTTTCGAGCTATCATCTTGGTATACTCCAGGCCTCGAGTTGTGTACTAACCTCTGGGCATCCTCGTAGGAGTTCTTCATTGCTGATGGAGAGGGTCTTCCTCGTTCATTAGTTGAGCAAGAAGCAAAACAGGCGAAAGAGATCCTCGACTTGTACTCTCTGGAGGTAACTATATTTGCTCACTTGCGAGTTGCAAAGTTAGTTTCCTTCCATAGAAAATCTGAGATACTAACGTTTTTTGGGTTAATGTCTGTTTTATGTGGCAGAGCGATATGCTAATTCAGATGCTAATGACTGCGAGCGAGCTCATCAACATGGGAGTGAGTTCAGAGCAGCGGCGCCTGGAGGATGCACAAACTATCGTTAGAGTTCTATGCCACAAGAAAGACCGTAATGCCTCCAAGTTCCTAAAGCGTCAGTACGAGCTCCCTATGTCATCAGGTAAAAACAACATACACACCACTAGAGGACTTGAACTATCTTTTAATAAGAAATAGAAATTCCATTTGGATTATTACAAGTCAGAGACCTACAATTGTTTTGAACTAAAAAAAACGTAATGGTTCTGTATCAACATTACCATAACTCTAAAAGAACGATTGATTCTGCTATTTGTTGCAGAATATGAAGATGTTACATCAAATCTGCCTGCTTTATCTGAAATCGTGAGAAGCACATCCACCCGCTGGAGCACAACAAGCCAGAATAGTTTCAGTTCCATCAAGAAGAAGATTCAGGAGGCAACATCTGAAATTAGGAACAACTCAGGATGGTAGAATCTGTGTGTTTAGGTACCTTTGTACCCCCAACTTAATGAACCTCTCTTCTCAGAGCCATTGTTTTTATGACGGAACATCGTCCCATTTTCCTCTCGGGGCAGCTTAATCGTTTACCTTTTCAATGGGATCAGTTAATTTCCTGCAAATACAACAAAACCTGTGACCTGAAAAGCGTATTCATTTTCCGAGTTCAAGCCACGGTCCATTATGGTTACTAGAGTTATTCTCCTCCATGGGCTCTGGCTTAACATCAGAACTTTCTTCTCCCTCTCGGGTAACCGCTTCTTGTCTATCGTCATCCTCCTCCTCTGCAGCACCCAACTCTTCCTCTCTTCTAGCTCGCTTAAACCCAATGGAAACCCCAAACAACCTCGGAGTCAAATCATCATCAAGCTTCAGATCACTCCCTGCATCTATTCTAGAAGCCATGGCAATGGCTTCTTCACTCATCCCTTGTTTCTCCGGTAAAAGATCCAATGGTTTCCCTGGTAACAAATTCGCACAATCTGCTTGACCCGGTGTGAAATTTGCCATCAATGTATAGATATTCGCATACAAGCCTTTCAGCTTTGTCAACTCTTGACTCAACTGCATATTCTCTTTCCTCAACCGCTCGTTCTCCTCAACCAGCTCTGGTGCAGTAGTACAGCTTGTCGTCCTCTGCAGACCAACACCAACCACTCCTGTAGCAGCAGCTGCAGCCGCAGGCGAAGAATTAGACGATATCACCTGCTCTTCTCCAGAGTTTGACGGAGAAACAGCGTGAGCTACAACAGGCACCGCCGCAACTGTAACAGCTGAAGCTGCAACTGCCGCTGCGGCAGCTGCAGCAGCGGCAGCCATAGCAGGCTGTGAGATTTTCCGCCGTTGAATATCCCGGAGCAAAATCTTCTCACCTCTCCTAAAACAGTCATTAGAAAACTCCCAACGATCCGGTACTACTTTTCGAAATCCCTAAAACCAAATATCAATACCAAATAAGAATCACTACTACAAAAGGTCGAGATTTTGATTCATACTTAGAAGTGAGACTCACGTAAGTATTGAGCTGACGAACAAAACTTGAGAAATTATTGTGTTTGAAGTATTTGGGAAGAAGATCTCTTGCGAATTCAGCTGGTCGCCACACAATGAAACTGGTTCCATCATCGTTCCACGAAATCAATTCGTCGTAAACCGGATCATCAACAAGCTGATACGTTTTCGTCAAAAACGGAGTCGGGATTGACCTCTGCGAATCTCCACCGCCTCCACCACCAGCGCCACCACTACCACCACCGCCGGCACCACATCCACTACTTCCACCACTATTCCCAGCGCTACAACCAGCTCCACCGCCGCCAACACCGGCTACAGTCGGAGTTTCTCCGGTTTGTTCCCCCGGCATGAGTTTATAGATCCCCAAACACACACCTCAACTTTTTTCAATCCCAATACCCAAAAATTAAGATTCAGATTGGAGAAAATGATGAAAAAGAGCTAAAATCAAATCCAAAAACACACCAAAAGAAATGTTGTGTAAGCTTGATGAAACTTGGAATCATAAGATCCAAAATACATGAAACTATAGACGGAGGAGAGAAAAGGAGACGTCTATCACAAAACCCATTAGACCCAAATCCAAAAAAATAAAGTTCTCTCTATTGACGCAATCTTTTTTCTCCACCAACCAACAAATGAGATTGTCACAATCCAGACAGAACCCGTGATTAACACACACACACGATGATCACGAAGCTAGAGAGAGAGAGAAAGATTGTGGAGTTCTAGAATGTTCTGGGAGAAACGTATTGATAAGAAAGAGAGAGGAGAGAGATGAGGAGAGAGACAGATCGGAAGTTCCAGAAGACAACAACAACAAAAGAAGAAAGAAAAAAAAAAAAAAAAGATGGAAGGAAGGAGAAAAGGGTAGAATTGGAATTTTAAAATTTTGGGACCACGAAGAAGGAAAGAGTATAGGAATGTGCGAGAAAGAGCGTATGTGGCTTTCCTTTACTTTTTCCAGAAGTTTCTTCTTTCTTCTTCTTCTTCTTTTATTTTTATTTTTTAATATATATATAGATGAGAAACGCTGATATGTTTGTTTTTGATAACATTTTTGTAGTTAATGTGAGTGGAATAAAGTGCAATGTAGACTCGAATTAATTACTTGTCTGTGTTGACTCTTTTTTAAATGTTATGTTACATTAATAACAATTCCAATTTCGAGATTCGTTTATCCAATTTATTTTGTAGACTTGACTAATTTGTGTAAAGTGAGTATCTAGCATGTATTATTAGTGGTGCGTGAGAATTATACAGAAAATTTTAATTTTAATGTTAGTACAGTAGTGTATCAATTATCATTATCCGGATTCAGATACATATTTTCTTGAGAATAAAACAAAAGAAAATTCCATAAAACTCTTAAATAGTCAAAACTCAAAAGTATGAATTGTATATTTTACATTTGGTAAGATCGTGCGTAAACAAAATAATACATGGATATAAAAATTATAGGTAAATTTATTAAGTTTTTCACTATTTTTTGTTTTAAACCAAAATTTTACTTTTACACTTTCATTTTTTTTCCTCTACACTTTTATTTTGTAATACAATTTAACTATATATCTAATTATAAAAAATCTTATTTTGATTTTACGCACTTCATTTTTAGGGATAAATTTTTTCAAATATATATTAAAATAATATATATATATACTGTATATCAAATCTATATCGTAGTTAATATTAAAAATCATCAAAAATTTAGAAAAAATAATTACTAAAGAAAACAAAGCCACAAAAGTTTTGGATAATATGTCGTAATCTCATAAGTAATATTTTCATGTTAATTAATTACAAATGAGTTCAAATTTTTAAAATAAAACATTTAGGTCTATACCTATTTTCATTTCAAATGGTAATCAAAAAAATTAAGAAAAATATAAAATAACTAATTACAAAGGGTTATTAAATAAAAGAAAACAGTAAAAATTATATTTGTAATTATATGAATTAAATTAAAACAAAAAGAATAAATTTTGTATAAAATAACTGAATTTTCGTTTTTTTAATTAAAGAAATAGATAACTCAACTTACCACATCTTAATTTATGAAAATTTCCATGATGTTGAATAATGTTTTGAGTTAACAATTTTACAAAGGATATAACTCAAAATTGTAAGTCAACCATAACACATTATAACTCAAACTCAACTTTAAAATTTTTAGTTTTGTTGTTGATTGGTAACATTTTTGAATAATCTATGAGTTAAGTCCATAACTCAACTAAACTCAATGGTAACTCATGTTACCAATCAAAGCCAAAGATATAATAATATTTTCATCAAGTAATCAAAGATTCATTCCTAAAACATCATTCATTTTTTCAAGATTTCTTGTGTCCATAAGTATAGTGGAGTTTGAAGACTTACATAGAATACATATAATTGAAGAGAATATTACAAAATTTGAGTACTTTGATGAACACCTAATATGTTCTTGTAGGGATGAACAACTAAAATGTGAGATAAGAAGACTTTAAAAACATTTCAAATTTTCAATAAACATTTTCATTGCGTTTAATTAGCAAAAAATACTAAAAATCTCTCCAACTAGACAGGGGATCCCCTTGCCTAATTCCTCTTTGGAGATAAACTCTGCTTTGGGCTGCACCATTTAGGAGGTAGGAGTATGAAACCGATGTAATATATTTGCATAATTCACTGGATCTAAGTTTGGGAAATCCCATTTTTTTCATTACTGCTCTGATGAAGTCCATTCCATTCTATCATATGTTTGACTCATATCAGTTTTAATCTCCATGTACCACTTTTTCTTTGCTTTTGATGTGTGTAGGTAGTGGAGGGCTTCATGGGTGATCAGGACATTACCCGCAATAGCTCTTTGGGGCACAAAGGCAGATTGGTTTTCCGAAACTAGATTTTGGAGAAAAGGTTTCAATCTGTTGGTAAGGATCTTCAAGATTATTTTGTAGTAGACTTAACACAGGGCAATGAGCCGATAATACTTCATTTTTTTGGACTAGAAATCTTTGGAATTAGTCTAACATGGGTGATGTTAATGTTGTATGGCAGGACACCAGAGCAGAAGAAGCTCTATATCTCAGTGATGATCTGTTGGCCTATTGTTTTCCAATTGGATTGGAAAAAACATGCAGAGAAACCATCAGGTCATGATGCGTTGTCCGGGTGAATAGAGAAGCAAGCATTTCTGATATCCATGTTTGATGGTAGTTCTTTCAGCTTTTCATTTGTTCTGAGATACATGGGGTAATGGCTTCCTCAACTGTTGACTCTATTTGTCCTGTTTTTGCAGTGAAAAGGTGTTGATAGTAGACAGTGATTACTTTGAGTATGGACTTCTCCTCATAGAATGCAGTTCCCAGGTCATTTTCAAGTACAGAGAACTTGTTGACTGTTGTTCTTCCTTTAGTAACCGAATGGAAGAAGCCGGTGTTCTGATCTCCTAGAGAGAGCCAGAGCTGATGACTTCTCTGCTTCCAAAATTCTTCTCCCTCCTTATACGCCTTCTAGAGCTCTTCAGTAATTGAGGATACTATATCTGCTGGAGTATATGGGAGCGACATCGCTTTATCCAGGTTTTCCTTAAAGGTATTGATCCTCAATTGGCTGTTTAAGTGTTTTTCTTTGCTCCACTTGATGATTGCATCCCTGCATATACACAGTTTTGTTTCCACCTTTTAGTAGACTGTAGGGTTTCAACTTTTGAAAATTAGTTATGTGACCTCTGGGTTCTTCCGGAGTCGTCTGTCATATCTGAAGATGCTCTTCCTTTTTTTTTCCTTTTCAAGTCAAAATATGTGATTAATGGTCTGTGGTCAGAGGCTTCAAAAGATATATACTCACTTCTTCCTAAGGGGCAGTTTAATGCCCATTTAGTATTAGACATAACTCTGTCTAACCTGCAGAAAACTATATGCTCATGTATTTTCCTTCTCCAAGATAGGAAATTCCTAGAATAGCTTAGATCATAGAAGTCACATTCGGACATAAAAGTCATGAGGTCAATAAAAGATCCTTCTGGACGAGCAGGGCCACCCATTTTTTTTGGATGAGTCAATATCCATGGATCACTTCTAGTCTGGCCTAAGCTAGATATCTGGTCCCATATATTGTTCCTCTTAGGTTTATCAAGTTCTCCGTATTCGAATGTGGCAAAGAAGGAACGTCCTTCTGTCTTCACGAGGGTATCTGATATGCTCAAATTTACCATAGAGCTACTCTCTCAAATTAAGAGATCAATGCAGTACTTAGGGGTCAAATTCCACAAGGACTCAAGACTACACAATAAATTATAGAGTTTTATAATTAAGCTAAACAGATTAAATTGAATTAAAATAAAAGCAATGCAAAATATTAAATAAAAGCTGTTGTAAATTCAGAAGATCAAAAAGCTAGGCCTAGGGAATTCCTCAGGAAATTATAAATTATTAAATCAATCAATAAATTAGGATTCAAACAATTAAGAACAGATCTAGAACTCTTAACACTTTTGTAAATTAAATCAGTTCTCACTGCAAATAATATCTAAATTTAAAACCAGAAAATCCAAAACTCTTTGTAAAATTCTAGGTTAAAAATCAGCAATAAAATCAGGTTTAGATTGTTCACAAAATTATTAAATCAAATCTCTTTGCAAGAAATAATTTTGCTCATCAAAAGGTTTTATCAGGAAAATCAATTATATTCTCATATCAATTTATTTTCCTAAAGTATTAATTCTAGATGGCCAATCAAGGATTAATATGAGGAACAACCTAAGATGAAGATCTAGATAGATAATGAATCCTAAATAATCAGATCTAATAATTCATAAAATCCATGTGAAAAACCCTAAACCTAACAAGCAAACTACTCAGACATAATCAATGAAGAACAAAACATGATTCTGAATAATAAGCAATTGAGATTAAAAAGAGTAAGAAGGAGTTCAAGAAATTCTTCTCTCAAAGCAGTTCAGATCTCTCTCCCAAAAGCTCTCAAAATCTCTCAGGGTTGCAGGAAAAAGAAAACTTGATAGAATAAAACTTAAGGGTTTGGAAAACCTAAAAACTATATATATATATGTCCTAAAACACGTCAGGGACTAGTCTTGCAATTATGGAAAACTTTGGGGCAGATTTGTAAAACTTCCAAATTTGTGATTCTTCATCGCCTAAAGAGGGTGTCGATCGATGCTAAGGCAGTGTCGATCGTCACCATCTCCTCTGATCGATTCCAAGTTGATTTCTTGCGGATTATTGCTCCAAACTGATCCAAATTGCTCCACTTTGCTCCTTCCATGCTAAAAACCTGTAAAGACTCAAAAACAATCTAGAAACAAATGAAAAGACACTAAAAGACTCCTTATATCATGGTTAAAAACCACAAAAACCATGATATATCAACTCCCCCAGACTTAGCCTTTGCTTGCCCTCAAGCAAAACAGAAACTTAGACCTGTGAAAGAGGTTTGAAAACAGGGAACTCACTCAACTGCATGATGATTCTTTATTTGCACTCTTCATTTACCTGACTCAAGAACTTACTTCTTATACTCAACCATGATAAGCATCAACATTCCTTATTCAAATCCCACAATCCCTTGGAATCTCTGAAATCTCCATTGTCATCTCATTAGTCAATATTAAAGCATAAATAAGGTGAATTCTTACCTTGGGTGTATTGATCAGTGGCATGTGGACTCTCTTCAGGCCAAGACATTCTTCTTACATCTCCTTTCCTCTCCCTTTTCTCACTTCCATTTTTTTTTTTTTTTTGGATATTTTTTTTTAAGCAAAGGTGTAAGCGAATACCGGGGTCATCGGTAATTTACCTACCCCTCGCTTCCAAGCTTTGTGTGATCATTTGACTCAAGAGTAGAATAATGAGGTCACAGGTAATTTACCTACCTCTCTAAACTGATCAAAATCATCTCATCTTTTATTCTCTTTTTTTTTTCTTAAAGCACTGAAGGGAAGAGAGAGGGGAGACATACTTTGAAAAATTGCACTGTCTTGTATGGCCCGAAGAAGAAGTCTAGTCCACTGATTTCCAACCCCAAAGTAAGAGATTAAGTCCGGTTAAAATCCTGATAAAAGGTTGAGACAACGTTAGATCAATCAGATATCCATTGAACAAGGGCTTTCAGGATTGTTGATAAGGCTCATAGTCTTTCTAAGCTTTAGTTCTGAGATCAAGCATAAACAAGTAATCATTAGAGTGTTAGCCAAATAAGAGAAATCATTAGTCAAGATCATAATTCCCAAAGACAAAAAGAAAAATTTTGAAAATTTTGACTCAAACTTTATGGTTTTGACTGACACAACTGAAACTCAAAAACCGAAAACATAGTTAGTAACTAACCTCCCCCAGACTTAAACAACATTGTCCCCAGTGTTATCAAGTAAGAGGAAAGCAAAAATAAAAATAAACAAAAATCAAAATCAAAAGAAAAATAAAAACCTACCAGTGGGTTGCCTCCCACTAAGCGCTTGTTTTCAGTCATTAGCTTGATTGTGGTGGAGTTCAGGCATCCGTAGGAGCAAAACATGGCATTGAAGTCCTCTTCATCCAAGGTGGTGTATAAGCTTTAGGTGCATGAGGTCTTCCAAGAATGTGAGGAACAGGACCATGGCGGAACTTAGGTATGGGAGGGTATCTCTTATGTCCTGCAAAATCATCAACAGAAGAAACAAGCACTCTACAATAAGCTCGTGGCTTGGTTAACTGCAAAACAGTTTTTCTCTCTTTGAAATTCTTGTTGATGATAGGAGGAGGATTAGGTGCAGAAGAGGTGTACCTTTGCCTTACATGAGGACTCTGGAGGGTGGAATGGGAGACTTTCTGTTTGGGAACAGGTTTCTGTCTTGGAGCTTCAACTTTGGACAAGCTTTGTCTCAGATGTGGAGGGGAGTCGATCGATGCCTCCTTGTTGGTGTCGATCGACACTGAGCCTGATGCTCGTGTTGCAGAAACTTTTTCAACAGAGAAAATCTGTCCATCAATAGTAGGAGCTCTCCTCAGTTTATCCATCTCAAAATGCATACTCAATCCATCCACATTCAGTGTTATGTGTCCCTTCTGCACATCTATGATGACACCAGCTGTAGCCAAGAAAGATCTTCCTAATATGAGAGGATCTTTAGGCTCTTGATCATACTTCAGCACCACAAAGTCAGTAGGAATCATGAAGTTGCCAACCTTAACTGGAATATCCTCTAAAACACCTTCAGGAATTCTTCGGGAGCGATCAGCTAGGATTAGAGAAATCTGAGTTTGCTTGAATTCTGTCATCCCAAGTCTCACAGCAACAGAATGTGGCATCAAGTTGATGGTAGAGCCAAGGTCACAAAGTGAGTGAGAGAACCTTCCTGCTAAGATTGAGCAATCAAGTACAAAGCTTCTAGGATCTGGTAACTTCTTAGCAGTCCTACATTGAATGATTTCACTCACTTCCTTAGAGACAACCACTTCCTGCTTTCTCTCCTTCTTCCTCTGAACAGGCTGGTTCAACAAAATTGCACTGACATCTTTTGTAAGAAGTGCTCCTTCTTCAGGGCTCAAACCATTGGATACCATTCTCTTCACATACCGCTTAAGAGGTGGTGAAAGCTTTACTACATCAATTAAAGGCATCTCAATCATCACCTTGTCCATCATTGCTTTGCATCTAGCTTCCTCCATCTCTTGCTTAGACTTTCTAGGCTTGGGAAAAGGAACCTTAGGCTTGTAGACCCTTTCAGCAGCTGGAACCTGAGATTTTGCAGTTTCTGGGTTCGTATGAGAGGAGTGTCGATCGACACCCAGGTGGTGTCAATCGACACCATCATCTGAAACCGAGAGATTGGTCGATTTCTCTTCTTTTTCTACAGAAGCAATTTCACCATCATCGTCATCTCTCACTGATATGGCATTGCAAGCATGTCTGGGGTTTGACTCAGTTCTTGCTGGAAGAACACTCTCTTGTCGTTTAACAGACCCAGCAGTCTGTGCAACTTGAATCTCCAGCTTCTTAACATGAACATTCAATGCTTCTATCTTCCCATTCAGCTCAGTGTAGACATTGTCAATCTTTCCATTGAATGTCACTGTCAATTGCTCCTGTCCTTGCAAAAGCTGCTCAAGCATGGCTTCCATTCTACTCTCTGAAGAATTCTTAGGAGGTGGAGACTGATAAGATGAATTCCCATAGGTTCTTGTATAGCCATTGTTATGTTGCTGCTTCTGGTCACCATTGTAAGGTCTGTTTCCTTGCTGATTACCGAATCTCTGTCCCTGATACCCAGCTCCATACACATAGTTGACATTCTCCTCTGAGTTCTCTGGCTCTGGCTCAAATGTCTCAACTTCAGCAGCAAATTGAACTGACTTTTTTCCCACAAGAAGATTGTGCACTGAATCAAGCTTAGCATTAACAGAAGCTAGCTGATTTGAATCATATCCTCCATGTAATCTCTTCCTTTCAGCATCTGCTCCCTTAGTGCTATTGCTAGAAGCCAAATTCTCAATCAAAACTTCAGCATCTTCTGGAAATCTTGTTTTGAAATTCCCATGACTTGCAGCATCCAAAGCTAACTGATACTTCCAGTCACACCCTCTGAAGAAGATACTTAGCAATTGTACCCTTGAAAAACCATGGTGTGGACAGTCCCTTTGGTAAGCCTTGAATCTCACCCAAGCTGCCTTGAAAGCTTCATCTGGTCTTTGCTTGAAAGTGGATAGCTTGACTCTCAACTCATCTGACATTGCATCATCATAGAAATGGTTGAGGAAAGCCACTTTGACTTGTTGCCAAGATGTCAAAGATCCAGCTCGCAACTGCTTCAACCACTGAGATGCCTCTCCTGCAAGTGAGTATGGGAAGAGCTTGCAGAATATGAAGTCCTCAGTCACCCCATTAGCCTTGATACTGGTCACAAGATCCTCAAAATGCTCAATATGGTCCAGAGGCTTCTCATTGGGCAAAGCAGAGAAAGGTCTCTGCCCAACTAGTTGAAAGTACGCAGGTTTCAACTCAAAATCGTTCCTCTGGAATGGAGGAGGAACAATAGCAGACCGGTTCTCATACACCAGATCAGCCCGGTTGTAGTCAGCAATGGTCCTGATCAAGTCCTGGTTTTGCTCCTGTCGTCGAACTGGGTTCTGTACGTGGGTTGCAGCTCCACGCACGTTTGCAGGTGGGTGTCGATCGATGCCACCTGGTTGGTGTCGATCGACACCAAGATCCGGATCATCAACGACACCAGCTTGCTGGTTCACAACAGCCTGCTTGTTGACAACAGGTTCAGGAATCATGTTTCCTTCTGCATCAAGCTTTTGGCCCTGCTCATTGCGCAAGTGGCCCTCTTGATCCCTCAAAACACCAGCCTCATCACGCATCAGAATGATCGTATTAACAATCTTCAGAGATTTGGCTGCTTTTCTGTTCTCACGCTCAAGTTTTCCCAACTCTTGGTTTGAAAGCTTCAGAATTGGACTAGTCTTGTTGCTCCTTGTGTTAGGCTTATTAGGCATACACCTGAAAAACACAAGAGAAAAGAAAACAAAAGCGTGTTAGTTTGAAAATAAAAAAAAAAATTTAGACAAAATCTAAAACTCAAATCTAATGGTAGATCAAAGAGTCCCCGGCAACGGCGCCAAAATTTGATATGCTCAAATTTACCCTAGAGCTACTCTCTCAAATTAAGAGATCAATGCAGTACTTAGGGGTCGAATTCCACAAGGACTCAAGACTACACAATAAATTATAGAGTTTTATAATTAAGCTAAACAGATTAAATTGAATTAAAATAAAAGCAATGCAAAATATTAAATAAAAGCTGTTGTAAATTCAGAAGATCAAAAAGCTAGGCCTAGGGAATTCCTCAGGAAATTATAAATTATTAAATCAATCAATAAATTAGGATTCAAACAATTAAGAACAGATCTAGAACTCTAAACACTTTTGTAAATTAAATCAGTTCTCACTGCAAATAATATCTAAATTTAAAACCAGAAAATCCAAATCTCTTTGTAAAATTCTAGGTTAAAAATCAGCAATAAAATCAGGTTTAGATTGTTCACAAAATTATTAAATCAAATCTCTTTGCAAGAAATAATTTTGCTCATCAAAAGGTTTTATCAGGAAAATCAATTATATTCTCATATCAATTTATTTTCCTAAAGTATTAATTCTAGATGGCCAATCAAGGATTAATATGAGGAACAACCTAAGATGAAGATCTAGATAGATAATGAATCCTAAATAATCAGATCTAATAATTCATAAAATCCCTGTGAAAAACCCTAAACCTAACAAGCAAACTACTCAGACATAATCAATGAAGAACAAAACATGATTCTGAATAATAAGCAATTGAGATTAAAAAGAGTAAGAAGGAGTTCAAGAAATTCTTCTCTCAAAGCAGTTCAGATCTCTCTCCCAAAAGCTCTCAAAATCTCTCAGGATTGCAGGAAAAAGAAAACTTGATAGAATAAAACTTAAGGGTTTGGAAAACTTAAAAACTATATATATATGTCCTAAAACACGTCAGGGACTAGTCTTGCAAATATGGAAAACTTTGGGGCAGATTTGTAAAACTTCAAAATTTGTGATTCTTCATCGCCTAAAGAGGGTGTCGATCGATGCTAAGGCAGTGTCGATCGTCACCATCTCCTCTGATCGATTCCAAGTTGATTTCTTGCGGATTATTGCTCCAAACTGATCCAAATTGCTCCACTTTGCTCCTTCCATGCTAAAAACCTGTAAAGACTCAAAAACAATCTAGAAACAAATGAAAAGACACTAAAAGACTCCTTATATCATGGTTAAAAACCACAAAAACCATGATATATCAATATCAATGAAATTAGGGCTTTCCAATAGCATTGTAATGTAAATTGATGTTAGTTTATATTTTATACTTCCCAGTTAATAATAAAATAGGATTGCCACATATTTAGTATGTTAAAGGAAATAAAAAGCTTTGAAAAATATCAGATAACCCCCATGTGAATATTATTGCAGTTAAGTAGTAGTGGTCTAAATATCAGATGGGTTTTGCGTTGGCTAAGATAACCCTTATGTTCAACACTTCAACCACCCGAAGGTTCTGTGGACGCGCACAATAGTAAACCAACTCGTTAGTAATCTCATATTTTTTTAATATAAGCTTTCTTTTTTTGTTCTTTCTTTATATAAGAAATTGAACACATAGTTTTGTGAAATTCTTAATATTGTTCATAGCTAAATAATGCTATACCAGATTTCAAAGAAGACGAAGAATACCAAATCAAAACCGCATAAGCGCGAAAAATCAACCCTCATAACGATTGATACTCATGGAAAACACCGTCATCCTGTTTAAACTTTGGGACAACCTACCAATAACAGTGTTAGAATTTAGTGTCTTAGTTACTAGTTACTACGTATAGATGATCTAATATGTGGACTTCTTGGTAAGCTCACTGAAACGTAATTTTATTTATGATACTGTATGAAAAAGCCCAAACAAGTTATTTAACTTAGTCATCTTTAGTAATATGCATATTTTATGGTTTTAGTGGTATTATTAGATACTCTTCATTCCTTGATCAATCACTATTTTAGTGACACTAAAATCCTTTTTGTCACATAATATTTTAGAACCCATTTACTAATTAACTAGGTACTAACCCGCGGTAAATCGCGGACTGAATATTTTTATTTATTGAAATCTATAATAATTTATTTTGTCATTATATTATTTATAATAGTTTGTGATTGAAAATTCAGAAGCTCCATTCTCGATTTTTTTTATTAAGTCTTTTTTAAGGTCAGCTCCCATCTTATCATCCTATATATATGTTTAGAAAAATAAAATTTTTAATAAAACAATAATGAGAAGAAAACATTAATTATGGAAAATAATATACAGCTTCATCCACTAACATGAATTCCATGGAATCACCGGCAATAATCTAAGGGGCTGTTATTGGAGAGATGATTTCTAAATCCATATGGAATTGTAAATTTTAGAAATCAAAACAGATGGATTTTGAAATAACATGTTTTATCCTTGGATTTCAATCATTCTATTTTATACTATCAAATCCATTCAAATCCATATAAAACATAATATGGATTTTGAAATCCAAAAACAAATCATTAAATGAATAACAGGGGATTTTAAAAAGTATTTGTAAATCATAGAACCAATAACACATGATTTTGATAAGTATTTTAAAATCAATGATTGAATAACACATGATTTTTGTTTGGATTTCTAAATCCATCAAAATCATACATCCAATAACCCCCCCTAAGATTGCCTCCACATTTAATTCTCCTCCACATTTAAAGAATTTTAATGCGTATGAGATTTGTTGGTTAAAAGAATAAAGATTTAGTAAATAGATTTAATTTAAGTCAATTGATTATCCATGCAACCCACTATTTTTGCTGATTGATGATAAGATAATAAAATGATTAATTATTAATTATCTTTTATACCCTTAATTGTTAGGGGCATTCTCAAAAATGCCCCTTTTTCCATATCTCTTTTTAAAAATACCCCTTCATGTTGACCATTTTTAAAACTACCCCTCTTTATATACAAAATGACCAAATTACCCTTTTTGAGTGACAGCAAGAATGTACAGTCATCAAAATCGAAAATATTTTCCCGCCAAAAAAATTTCCCGCCAAAATTTTTTTTCCCGCCAAAATCAAAAATTTTTCTCGAAAAAATTATTTTTTCCTGCCAAAAAAAAAAAATTTCCCGCCAAAATCGAAAAATTTTCCCGCCAAAAATATTAAAATTTATACCTTTTAAAAACCTTGTAAATGCTTTTAAAAAACTTTTAAAAGCGTTTACAAGGTTTTTAAAAGGTTTTTAAACACATTGTAAACGCTTTTAAAAACCTTGTAAATGCTTTTAAAAAGCTTGTAAATGCTTTAAAAGGTTTTTAAACACCTTGTAAACGCTTTTAAAAACTTTTTAAAAGCATTTAAAGGTGTTTAAAAACCTTTTAAAAATTTTATAAAAACTTTTACAAGGTTTTTAAAAACATTGTAAAAGGGTTTAGAAGGTGTTTAAAAACCTTTTAAAAATCCTTTTAAAAACCATTTGAAAACCTTTTAAAAACCTTTTAAAAACCTTTTAAAACCTTTTAAAAACCTTTTAAAAATCTTGTAAAAGCGTTTACAAGTTGTTTAAAAAACCTTTTAAAACTCTTTAAAAAATCTTGTAAAAGCCTTTACAAGGTGTTTATAAGGCTTTTATAAGGTAGAAACCTTATAAAACCTTTTAAAAACCTTGTAAATTTTTTTTGGCGGGAAAAATTTTGGCGGGAAAATTTTTTTTTTCGAATTTTTTTATCAAAAGTTTTTTGACAAAAAAATTTTTGGCGGGAAAATTTTTTTGAAAAATTTTTGGCGGGAAAATATGTCGGAAATTTTTTGGCGGGAAAATTTTGTTTTTCTTTTTATTGAATAAAATAATTTTCATCTAAGGGTAAAATGGTCATTAAAAATTAAAAGAGGGCATAAATAAAAATGGCCAGAAAAGAGGGTATTTTTGAAAAGGGGTATATCAAAAGGGGTATTTTTAACAAATTCTCCAATTGTTTTAGCTTTTATTTAACAATTTTTAATGGCATTTGTATGTAAATTTTTACACTTTTTAAAGTTATTTTTATTTTTGTACTTCTCAATTAATATAGTAGGATGACACAATTTGGAAAATTAACATACGACACGAGGGAGACAAATATACACTTAATTAATTTGTACAATGGTCATGCATGTACAAAGTAACACTTGACTATTTCAATATATGTTGATGCAGGAGTTGTTGATCCGAATTTACTACTGTACTAATTTATTTATGGTAAATGTAGTCGTCTAATAATTTGCTCAGCTAAAATTTTCATAGATGTAAAACATACACTATTTCGATTAATCGAACGAAAATATATAGACAATTTCGTATTTAAGAAGTTAATAGTAATTGATCTTTTGAGTCTTTGACTTATACCAATAAAGCAACTCCTCAAATATAAACCATTAGACCATTACCACTTGATCGTGATTACTCCAATATTAACATGATGGCTATTTGATATTTCCCAGAACTTTTTTTTTTCTTTTGAAACTTTGAATATGTGTAAAGGAGTTCTTTTGTTGAATAAACTTTTACATTCCAGCAAAAATATATATATTCATGGAGTAACATGATTTGAATATAAAAAACAAACCCCTTTACAAGACTCTATGTGGCCCTTTACAAGACTTAATTACCACATAAATCTCTTGCAAAGCTTATACCCTGACAAGAGGCTAGAGAGTGTCAAAACCAAAAAGGCAGAGAATGACATTGAAACTGAAACTATAGAGCTGTTTTTTAGTGTTTTTACCGCATCCTCGTTTCTATGTTGGATCCACGCGATGGCCACAGAAGAAGATGATACTAGTAGATAACATATAACCTGATTATGTTTCGCATACGTACATTAATATTTAATTAGTTCAAACTTTTTTCACTGTTAACGATTGAAAATATAAAAAATGTATAATCATTAATCAGTAATAATGTAAAAATACCTGGTCAAAGATAAAGCTGATATAATCCGAGAGAGGCTCAGAGATTAAAACTCCTCTGTGAGTAATATCACAAACTCCTTTGAATGTTTGCAAACATGTATACGCGAATCCTGTCACCGATACACCAAAACAATACCTGCATATTTGTTTTTTTTTTTTCGTTTTATTTTACGTTTTTATATGAATTTTAAGTATAAAAAATATCAACCAAAAAATTTTCTATAAATTTGTTTCTTAATGTTTGTTTGGTACGTTAATTTCGCGGATGTGTTTAATTTACGGCGTTAAAATTTTGTATCCAACGCGCCTACACATTTTATTTCACTTCACATATAACGTTTAGAATATTCATTTTCATGCATAGTAAAGATAATTGGAATTTCTATATATACACTTTTGTCCATTACTTTTTGTGGAATATATATGACTATAATAATAGCCTATTTTGTAAATTAACATATGAATAAAATGTTACTAGTAGTTAAAGAAACATGATAATCTAAAATCTATACCTTTAGTATTAAAAGCACAAATTAAACTCTAAACTTGAATCCCAAAATACAACCCATAAACCCTAAAATTTGAACCTTAAACAATATATAGTTCTCTTCGTTTAAGTTATAAAATCCAACGTAGTCTTTTAATAGTATCATTTAAAAGACTTTTTATATATCAACTACTCTTTATTTCCAAGTTGTAGCATTGATGCAGGAATAACGATAAATAAAATCCATATTGCTTGGAAATAACAAAACATCATTTTCTATGAAGCAAATTACTATAAAATATCAGTAGAACTATTAAACAATGAATTAAAGAAGATAAGGTTCTTACAATAGTTCAGGATATGAAGCAAAATTCGAGGAGTTCTGTGTCAGATGTCTCCTCGAAGGCCGACGAACATTCACCGCCAACGAAAGAGCCGAGACGAAACAAAGAACCAACGTTATAAACCGGAGAACCAAACCGCTAATATGAACCGACGCTCGCCGTGAGCTAAATCTTGATATTGACGGCGTTGCAGAGTATGCAAACGAAGACGGCGTTGGAACTGAGGCCGTGTGTTGAGAGACAGGCGATGCCGTTACTGAACCCTCCGATGATGGTCCATAGGTGATCACTACAACGTGATCTTTTTGCTCTTTCATTAAAAGTTTTTGAGTCTCTATCTATAAAATAGTTGAAGAGATTGATTAATTTATATGAAGTGAGAAGTGTTGTATTCGTTTAGCTAGAGATATATTATTAAAGATTTGACTGGTGGGTTTGCTTTTGAAGGTTTACATGAAGTTTCAGCGAAAGTTTGTTGGAATTTTATAAAAAAAAATTTCTTCCATGTTATAATCTTATGATATGGTTGTATGACAAATAAGTTATTGTTAATAATTATTTTTCTAGGTTGACTAAATTTCTCTTGCAAAATAAAGTCTACGTAATTGGGATAATTGAAATTGTACCCTGCAATTCATATTTTCTTATATATCACTACAAAAAATAAATTCTTAATCATCCAATAGTGAATTGTGCTCCTGATAATATAAAAATTAACATACTAAGCCATATACACAACACGTTATTTTGGTTTAATATCACGATTCAAAATAGGATAAATTTTGGAGTGGCGATGTATATCTTTACGTGAGTTTGTTTGTTTTTTTTGTTTTTAGTTGGTTTTTTTCTCATATTAAGACTAGTCAGACGTTACACTCAGTCATCTGACTAAAATTATACCAAGAACAAAAAAATTAATAAAATAGACAGTTGAAAGAATATAGAAATGAGCTAGGTAATTTCCGGGAAATCGTTGAGGGTCTTATTTTTTTCTTTCTAGGTTGTAGCTTTCGCTTTTTCTAAAATATACATTCATCTCAGTCAGTTACTTAGATGTATGTTACATCAGCATATATATGAATCAATTTGTAATTTGGTAGCGTTTGGTTTAGGATTGGGATGACAAGGACATTTTCGAATATAGGATCGTGTATATCACATACGAGTTGGGGTATGAGTAATTAGAGTTTCTAAAACTATTATCGGAAGTACATGAAAAACAAATTAAAAGGAACATGTACCTTGAGTAACAATTGATACCAAAAAGAAAAAAAAACCTTGGGTAACAAGTATATGCACAACTCACATTCATCTAATTTAGGACAATTTTGGATTTTATAACCATTTATATGATTCTCCTATAAGAATCAATATTATTTTAAAAGAAAAAAATAGTGAAATTAAATCAGTAAAATCTCAACAAAAAAAAAAACGTTGCAAAATAATAAATGTATATTATTATACTAATAGTAATAATAATAACTGAAACAAATACTGTAACACCAATTCCACCAAAACAAGATTAGACTTATGTATTAAAGATAGTGAATTGTAACTTATCTTTTTGTACTATATATAAGAAGCTGATTTTCCAATATTTTCACCAAATAAAAAAATAGAATAAAAAATCCAAATTCTAAAATCATGATAAAAACTAAAGATGTTATGCTAGTGACACTTTTGATTGTGGTATGCGTGTTTATAAGTTGCACTGAGGCAAAAATAAAATATATCCCGTATGTACCGTCTATAGGTTTAGGTAATGGTTGCGATCCAAGATTTCCTAACGCCAAATGTCATCTGCCCATACGAGCGAATCCATATAGGCGACCATGTACTTATGCTAATAGATGTCGACGTCGGGATGTTCGTCGACTACAAATGTCATCCTTACAGAAATTTATGAAAAAGGTTCTCCAATTATCATTGTAAACACAATAATGATTATTACAAAAAAGTGATAGATAAAAAAGTTATTAAGTATTTTTGTTTATTATCATTGTAAACACAATAATGATTATAACAAAAAAGTGATAGATAAAAAGTTATTAAGTATTTTTGTTTTGTTCGCATTAATCTCTCTATTTTAGGAAGAATTATCATATACAATTCGATGTTGTCAAAGATCATCGAAGAGTGCATTTTAATTTTTGAATAAGTAATTTTTTAATAGATTTTACTGATTTCTTTAAAACATAAGATGCAACATTATATGAATCTATTAAATCAAACACAAAAATAATGAATAACTCTCGTTTATTACTTTAGAAACTTCTCAAAACTAAAACAATCTCAATCTCTCTAATCTCTCTAATAAGCTATGCAACACCCTGCATTTTCTTATATAGAAAGAAGAATAAATATTCATCCTAACAACTTTAGGAAATATTACATAATTTAGATATCTCCTAAATCTTTAGATATGTATATTTAGATATCTCCTAAATATACTTAGCTTAAACCTCAAGCTATTTCAAGCTTACACTAACATTGTCCCCCGTAAGCTTCAAACCATCTTGCTCACTCAAATCTTGAACTCCAATGAAGCTTCTCTGTTCTTTGAACTTGATTCTCCCAAGTGCCTTGGTCAAGATATCAGCTTTCTGCTCAATGCCAGGAACATACTCGACCTCTACCAGCTCATTTTCTACGCATTCACGAACAAAATGAAACTTCCTATGAATGTGTTTGCTGCGACCGTGGAAGACAGGATTTTTGGTAAGTGCTATAGCAGATTTGTTGTCTATACGAACCGTTACTCTCTTGAGCTCTTCACCTGTAACTTCAGAGAGCAAATCTTGCAACCAAATAGCCTGCTTAGCTGCTTCTGTAGCCGGCATAAACTCGGCCTCACAAGAAGATAAAGCTACCGTCTCCTGCTTCTGTGAGCACCATGTAATAGGACAGTTGTTGAGATAGAAAATGTGACCACTTGTGCTTTTACCATCATCTTCATCTATATTAAGACTGCTGTCACAATATCCTACTAACCCGGAGCTGCTTCCTTTCTTAAATGTGAGACCATAACCTGAAGTTCCTTGTAAGTACCTCAAAACATGCTTCAACGCCACACCATGACTTCTCTTCGGGTTATGCATATAGCGGCTCAAAATGCCAACTGCGAAGGAGAGATCAGGTCGGGTGTGAATCAAATATCTCAGACAGCCAATATTCCTTCTATACTCACTTTCATCAATAGACTGATCATCTATAGCCTTTGAAAGCTTCGAACCTGAGTCCATCGGAACCTGAACAGCATTGCAATCACTCATGCCAGTCTCTTCGAGAATTTTTTCTGCATACCTGCTCTGCTTCAAGGTGATTCCGCTATCTTCTTGTAAGACTTCAATGCCAAGATAGTATGTCAGTCTACCAAGGTCACTCATCTCAAACTTAGATGACATCCCTTGCTTGAACTCTTGAACTAGACTCAGGCTGCTACCAGTGACAAGAAGATCGTCCACATAAACCGCTACAATCAACAACTGTTCTTTATCTTGTCTTCGGTACAAAGCAGGCTCCTTAGCACATCTCACAAAATTTAACTCCTTTAGAATCTGATTGAGCTTATGATTCCAGGCCCGTGGAGCTTGACGCAGTCCATAAAGCGCTTTGTTCAGCTTGTACACCATTCCTTCGCTTCCTTCCTTCATAAAACCTTCCGGTTGAGAAACAAAGACCTCCTCTCGAAGTTCTCAGTGTAAGAAGGCAGTTTTTACATCTAAATGGTGTACTTCCCATCCTTTAGAAGCGGCTAAGGCAATGATAAACCGTATTGTTTCAATACATGCTACTGGAGCAAATACCTCGTCGAAGTCAATCCCGTGTCTCTGCACATACCCTTTAGCAACGAGTCTTGCTTTATATTTATTAATGCTCCCATCTGCATTGCGTTTGATCTTAAATACCCATTTTAAGCCAATTGGCTTAACACCACTCGGTAATTCAACTAAGTTCCACGTCTTGTTCCTTTCGATCGACCTTAGTTCCTCCATACAAGCTTCTCTCCACACTTGTAGTTCCTTTGCTTCTTCAAAGAATCTTGGTTCATCATCTAAGCTTAACAGAAGGCGTTCTACTTCTTCCTCTGCTAACAACACGTAATCATTGAGATAACTTGGTCTCACACTTGGTCGTGTTGAGCGTCGTAGTAAAGGCTGAACTTCCTCTGTCTCTTGCTCCTGTCGAGTTTCTGCTATCACCTCGATTCCAACCTCAGAATCATTATTCTCGCAGTCTGCTGCTTCTTCGTGTAGACCATTATTCCCAAAATCTCCAAATCTTACGATAAATGACCCTGGAGCCTCTGTTTCTTCACTTGCAACACTCCAATTCCACCTTTTAGCTTCATTGAAGATGACATCTCTGCTTACTGTTATCCTCCTTGTTGAGGGATTTAACAAACGATAAGCTTTACTACCAGGTTATGTTCCGAGATGCACCAAAGCGCGAGATCTATCATCCAATTTCTTGAGATGTTGTGTTTCCACTCTAGCATAACCGATACAACCAAAAACTCGCAAGTGCTCCAAGTTTGGTTTCTTGCCTTTGAACATCTCGTACGGCGTCTTGTCACTCAACGTTCTCATAGCTACTCTGTTGATCAAATACGTGGAATGTCTCACAGCCTCTCCCCAAAGGTAATTCGGAACATCCATGTGTTTTAAAATGCCTCTCGTCATTTCAAGCAGGGTTCTGTTTCTTCTCTCTACTACACCGTTCTGTTGTGGCGAGTATGGAGCCGTCAAGTGTCTTTGGATCCCAGATTCTTCACAAAATCGCTTGGACTCAGACGATACAAACTCACCACCTCTGTCTGTTCAAAACATCTTGATTGTTGTACCAACTTCTTTCTCAGCTCGGGCTTTAAAACGTTTGAAAGCATCATATGCATCACTCTTATCTTTCAAAAGCAGTGACCACATATACCGAGAGTTATCGTCAATGAGCACAAATATATACTAATTCTGTGCAGCTGTGGCAGGCATAATCGGACCGCAGAGATCTCCATGGATTAAATCAAGAGGTTTTTCAGCTCTAAAACTGGTTGCCTTGGGAAACGTCTTTCTCGTTTGCTTCCCAAGCAAACAAGATGCACACGTCTCCTTAACAAAAGTCATGTTTGGAATTCCAAAGACTAGCTCTCTCTTCACCATCAATTCTAAGGTCCTGAGATTGACATGACCTAGTCTCTCATGCCACCGTGTAGAGGTATCAGCTACCTTAATTTGCAGACAGTTACTTTCAGCTTCCATACGGACCTTATAGAGTCTGTTCGGTGATCTATTTGCCTTTACAAGGAGCTTTCCATCACGATTGTGCAGTGTTAGGTAATCCTCCTTCATCCTAACTTCACACCCTATCTCCGTAGCTTGTCCAAGACTGAGAATATTACTCTTGAGATCAGGTATCCAGTACACTTGAGCCAGAATCTTTCGATCACCCGACTTGGTGATAAAAAGAACAGAACCTCTTCCCTTTATGTCGACTCTTGAGTCGTCACCAAACCTCACCTTCCTCGTGACTGTTTCATCAAGTTTGGTAAAGTAGTTCCGGTTTCCAGTCATGTGATTATTGGCTCCGTTATCAAGATACCACAGATTATCTCCCTCCGGTATAACTTCGTAATCACGTGGCTTGATTTTCTTCTCATTGAGCAGCACAACCTCATGCATCAGTAGCTCCTTTGCATCTTGACTATCAGATTCTGCACCATCTTGAATTTCTTGAAGTTTAAGTAACCGGTCTGGACAATTTGAGGCATAGTGACCATTCTTGTCACATCGGTAACAAACAATCTGTGACTTGTCTCTGTTTTGGTAATTGTTGCGACCTCGTCCTCTTCCTCGACCCGAGAACCGACCACCTCTAGCACCCCTACCACGTCCTTGGTCATAACCCTCTTGATAATTGTTAGCATACATAAGTTTTGTTTGATCATCTTCTTGATCTTCCTCATCACGAATCCTCTCCTCATATGTCTTTAGTCGACCAACTATGTCCACAAAACTTGTCTTGTTAAGATCAAGAACTTGTTCCAAGGCTGCTATGATATGAATGTACTTCTTCCTCGGCAAGCTATTGAGGAATTTTTTGACCATCTTAGACTCTTCAATGGATACGCCCAAAGCACCCGCTTTTGATGCAAGCTCCGACAATCTTCCCACAAAATCATCGATCGTATCTGTAGTCTTCATCTTCATCCTCTCGAAATCCGACATTAGTGTTTGCAGCCTCGCCTCTTTTACTCTCTCAGCTCCAACGTATCGTGACTTGATCGCATCCCAAACCTCCTTAGGAGTAGCAAGGTTTCCAACTTGTAAAATCAGATTCTCCGGAATCGATTGGAACAGAAGAGCTTTGGCTAGGTCAATCTTATCGGCCTCTGCTTCCCCTGTTTCGATCGTTTCCCAGACTTTGTTCACTCACAGCACTACCGTCATCTTCATGGCCCACAACGTATAGTTGGTTGTGGTAAGCATTGGACATTGAAGGGATGAAGTACCGGTCTCCTTCGGTATGGACGTCATAGCAACGATTTCACTCATATCTCTTACACCGATTTTTGTTTAGCCACGAACAAGAAAGAAAAGTTTTGTTTAGAGATTCAATATAAGCTCTGATACCAAATATTGAATCAAACACAAGAATAACGAATAACTCTCGTTTATTACTTTAGAAACTTCTCAAAACTAAAGCAATCTCAATCTCTCTAATAAGCTATGCAACACCCTGCATCTTCTTATATAGAGAGAAGAATAAATATTCATCCTAACAACTTTAGGAAACATTACATAATTTAGATATCTCCTAAATCTTTATATATGTATATTTAGATATCTCCTAAATATACTTAGCTTAAACCTCAAGCTATTTCAAGCTTACACTAACAGAATCCATCATATGTCATAATCAATAATTACGTAGAAATTTAGATAAAACAGTAGAAGTTTATCTGGCTAACGAATTAGAAATCCGTTACTTTACTTCCTTGTACTTGAATTCAAAAGTGATACAATCTTTATGTTTCATTATCTTATGAAACTCCAATATCATTGTTGCCAACAAACAACATTGCTTATTTGCTCTCACCAGTCACTTAACTTTTTCTGACATAAAAAAAAAAATCAAAACAAAATAATTTAGCTGTAAGTGTCAAACACGGTAAACAATTGTAGATATGTTTCCTCTAGAAGATGGTTTGATCTTTGTTGGTCTTATGATATTAATATTCGTTTTCTCGAAAATAGTCTTTGCCCATAATTTCCTAATAAACTATCTCCATCATACAAAAAATTAAATCACTATACGATCAAACAATATAGGAGGTATATTCAATCAAACATTTCAAGTGATTTGTGTAAATGCAGATTTCGTCGAGAATTGGATTATTTGAGATTTAAAATCGTTGAATCCAAATATGGTAGGAATGATATATATGCGCATGATCTCATGTGGTTTGATGCATGTAAGGACGATTGTTGAGGCTCTATTTCATGTAGCAAGTCTCCAAACCGTGGAGAAAATCATAAGAACAAAGCTGTTGTGTGGACTCAATAAATCAGCTTAGTGTGAACCCATCTGTTTTTAAGAAAGTCTAAGATATTCACGTTTTTATTTAAAAAAAAAAAGTCGAAGTGTTAACGCATAGGCCTGACCCTATGGTAATGCATGAGAAGACGTCTTCTAAAGATTCTAAATGAGAATGAAGATCTTTTGGTCCCAACGCATAAGTCTCCAAAGAACCAAATACGGAAAATACCATATACATATATATTTATATATTACAATTGGTGAATGTTTCTTGATGGATTGCATTTAAATATGCACGTCGTGGATGGATTTTTAATCATGTGAAGGTTGACGAGTGTTTTCTCTAGATTGACACTTCGTTTCCAAACTAAAGTGGTTAGGAAGGCTTATGTGAACAACTCTAGATTTATATCGGCAATGATCATATGTAGCCGAAGAAGTGGTGGGCGAGTGGTAGGACTAGCGTGGGGAAAGGGTGCAACTCCCATACCCAAGTTCGATCCTCCTCTGTTGCTGTTATCAACTGAGAAGTCTGTTAGGTGGGCCTTGGTTTACCTAGTAATTAGAAATGCAGGCAGTCTGATTACTCCCGGACGTTAGTCCGAAAACACTTCAAACTTGGGTTAGGCAGTGTGGTAGTCCAACATCTAGATGTTGGCGACGAGTCCAAATGGTAGCACTTCGGTACGTTCCTCCCAAGACTGACCGGATCAGCCGATCAGGTATATCAAAAAAAAAAAATGATCATATGTATGTAAAGAATTCTTCATGAAATGGTCAGACTGTCGACGAAATATCAATATGGTTCGAGGAAAATCTCTGTTGGTGTGGTAATCACCAAATCCTGTATATCACATATTCAACAAGAAAATCTTCACATAAATGTATTTTTCATAAAGCATTTCAAACAATTTATTTGCTTTCTTGAAACTCTAGATACCATTAGAAGGGGTCACTCTTTCACATTTGACAACATATATTAAATCATAATTTTCCATAAAGCAAAGTGACTAATGTGAATAAAAAAATGACCTAATAACTTAATCTAACATTTCTTCGAATAATCATTATCATGTCTACTTATAATATATCTAGATTATTGTTGGGACTAGAACCCCCTTCGGGTTTGGATTCTCAGTCAAGAGCACAAAACGTTGATTTTTGGTCTCCTTTTAGGACACGTGTCACTAGCGGTCCGGGGGTCAATGAGCTTCGCATCAAGGCGGCTCGGTTCAGTGTCCTTTGGCTCGGGAACCAAAGAGAGAGTTCGGGCGCTAAAGTGAGCAAATGAGAGAAGTCTAGGATTAGGCGGAGAAATGTGTGGGTTATGGTGAGATTCGGTCAACTCGAAGATTCATATGTTATGGTTTAAATGCATATAAGAATCGAAACAGATACATTTATGGAGAATAATGACGTTTAATTGAAATTTGTCCCCAAAAAAAAAACGTCTAATTGACAAATTAATTTCTAGTACAAAAAACATGTATAGCAATTAATATATTCGTGGCTAAGCCTAAATATTTGTGGCATAAGCAAACAAATCATGAATAATCACCAAAAAATCGTAGATATAGCGTTGTAACCAAATTATTAGCGTCGCTTTTCGTGGTTGTGGAGTCATGAATTTGTCATTCACCGTTCGTGGCTAAATGTAGCTAAGAAACTATAACCATTAATTTGTGGCTAACTGTAGTTACGAAGCTACCACTATTATTTTGTGGCTAACTATAGCTACGAAATGGTCACAATCCTTAGTGGCTATATTATCCACGAATTGACCACACTATTTGGGTGGCTAACTAGCCACGTTTTTGTCACCACATTTTTCGTAAGAATATAACAACAAATTTACAAAGTAGAAATTTAGTAGCTAAGCTATTTCAGCCACGATATATGTTAGTGGCATTATTGTGACAACGTAGCCACTAATTTTATGAACATTAATGACAAAGTTAGTAGCTTCTAAAGCTACAAAAATAATTTGTTTCATGGCTGATTATTTGCCAAAAGATAATAATATTAATTACTAAAAACAAAAACATGTAACAAAAAGCCAAATTCACAAAATATGAAATCCAAATAGCGATATACATTATCATAATTAAGTAGTCTTATCTTTATATATTACCAAAAAAAACTAACTAAATAACTACTTATCTTACATTTAACCAAAAGACTTGCTAAATAAAAGTCTATCCGTTAGAAAGTTTTAACAAAAAAACTTAACCATCATTGCCCAAAATTTTAAAACCTAATGATGCACACCATGCATCTAAGTTGCCTTGGTGTGAAGCTGGAGCAGTTGCAGAAGATGGAACAGGAGTTGTAGAAGCTGGAGCAGTTGCAGAAGCTGGAACAGTTGCAGAAGCTGGAACAGGAGTAGCAGTAGCTGGAGCAGGAGCAGATGTTGTAGAAGCTGAAGCATGAGCAGCAGCAGAAGTTGTAGCAGGAGCAATAGTAGTAGAGGGTTGTCTAATTCCAAAAGACTGCATGATCAAATTAAGTGCTTTTCATGATGCACCAGCTCTTCCATAACCATTCCCATGTTAGTATTCAAGTCTCCAACATTGGTGTTGAGCGTCGTGAGGTTTGTCTCCAAACTAAAGATGCACACTTCCATGTCCAGGTTGTGAGAAATAGAAGCTGCTACTTTCTCAGATGGATTGATTTCCCGGTATTGAACACTGCCGATTCATAGACATACCCATTTTTAGACTGTCCACGCTGTGAGAGAAACAAAACAAATATCAAACAGTATTCAAAAGCAAAAATATATATAATGCAAATAGATAAACTTAAACAATCAAACAAAACAAAAAAAGAGCATGAGGCATTAAAAAGTTAAAAGATTTTTTAGAGAGTACCTTGAGATATTCTTTGTTCAAGATAATAAGAGAAGGAATAGCACCAGATGTGGCAGTTTGGTTGTGGGGAGAACCATCTTCAGATGTAATCTGTGCAGCAACTTCCTCTACTTCAATTACAAGACACTCAACACGAGCATCGATGAAAGTTCCATCTTTGTGTGTGTGTGTCTTCCACACAAGAACAGTTAAGGCTGGTGGTTCATCCAGACCAGACTCAATCATCTACAAAAACAAAGATGAAATATTAATGTAGATATGAAAGTAAATAATAAAAGAAGAGAAGTATAACACTTACCATCTCATGCTCAATCTGGAAAAAAACATAGAGGACCTGCACAATGCTTGTGAATCCCTTTGCCATCAGTATTAGATAAGAGGCTTCCAGCAGCATTCTTGCTCTTCTTCTTTGCTGGTTATGTTGCCCAATACTCCATTAGAAAGTCCCAATCAGCCTCACCAATGTACTTGGGTTTCTGATTTTCACTCTTCTTTTAGCTGATGCAGTCACAAACTGAAATCATAGTGTGCTTCTTCCAATGAAAGCGGACTGTGTCATGAAAACGAGGTCCTAGTAGTAGTGTTGATACAAAAAAAAAGGGAGAAGAGAGATTAGTAGTTTGGTAGTTAGTTGGAAAATATTGTTGACTTGGGGTATAGAAACATTAATTACCACAAACGTTTGCCACCAAATATCTTTCCTCTCATCAGGAACCTATGACCAGTTCCTCCATGATCCCATGAAATTTGTTTTCCATGTTGTTCGAAAAAACTTATAGATAGAGGGGTCAACACCAAACCTGAGAGAAGAGAGAGTAAAATTAGATTCAGGCTATGAAGAAACAAACACAATTGTAGTTCTTACAAACTAACCATAAAGCTCCATTGAGTTTCCTAGAGTGGAGGTGTGGCTGGGATTCTCTTTCAGGAGCACTCAGAAATGCATCGAGAGTTCGTTGGCTGTTGGTGTTTGCGTATGAAGGCATTGCGCTTGTAGAACGTGTGGCTCCTGGCTGTATGGAGCCTGGTGGTATGGCACATGGTGGCATCCATCTACGTTGCAGCTCTGCAGTTAGAAGCACAAAAAAAAAACAAAAATAGGCATTGTTTTCATTTGTCAACCTATATATTGGTAATGGCATTGCCCCATCTCGGCGAAGGTTCAACGTATGTCTTTTACATAATGCGGCAAGATCCATCCTTGATTTAATGTTATCTTTAGTTTTCCCGGGAACATTTAAAACCATGTTGATGAGATTATCAAAAAAGTTCTTCTCGATATGCATGAAGTCAAGGTTATGTGGAAGAAGAAGATTTTCCCAATCTGGCAACTCCCAAAATATACTCTTTTTAACCCAATTATGATGAATACCATATCCTTTGATAGTTCGAACAGGCTGCTGGTGTCCATTCCCTCCACAATCAACTATTCTAAACAACCCCGTAATATTGTTTATTCTTTCATGAAGAATTTTCTCTCCATTTAACCATGGTGGATGATCGTCTAATACTTCATTCCCTCGTTGAAAGGCCTGAACATTATGCCTTTATGGATGATCTTGATGTAAAAACATTATGTGGAAATCAAACTAATTATGTTTCCTTCCATTTGTTAACCAAAATGATTTTGTCACATTTAGACAATATGGACAAGATAAACGACCATGCGTCGTCCAACCAGACAACATGCCATACGCGGGGAAGTCGTTGATTGTCCACATCAATGCAGCTCGCATCGTGCATTTGACCGTTCTTGACACATCATACACTTCCACAGCGTCAATACATAGACTTTGCAATTCTTCGATCAATGGTTGAAGATAAATATCTAGACTTTTTTATGGATGCTTTGGCCCAAGAACGAGTACCGATAGAAAAAAAAAATTATCTTTTCATGCACATATTGGGTGATGAATTATAGGGAGTTACAATAACAAGCCATACTGAATGTGCCTCCCCATTCATACCAACATGATTAAATGCATATGTTGATAAGCCTAGATAAATATTGCGAACTTTTGGCAGAAAAATTAGGATATACCTCATTAAAATGTTTCCATGCTACTCCGTCATATGGGTGCTGCATTTCTTCTTCAGTAGACATATGTTCATCATCGCATAGCCGTTGCAGTCGCCTCTAACTGGTATAACCTCTTCAACCAATCTGTAATCGGCATATAAAACAATCTCTGCTTAGGTATATTTTTCCCTTTCCCATTGTTCGAGTGGTATCTATCTTTATTACATAACCGACACTGCATAGATCTCGATCGTCTCCTTTCCAAAAGAGCATGCAATTATCCTTGCAAACATCAATATTATATACTGGTGGCCAAAGCTCTCTTGTCAGCTTCTTTGTCTCGTAGTATGATGCAGGAGCTTGATTTGGTGTGGGCAAAACAGCTTTGTTAGGCTGTTATAGCTCATCAACGCATGCTTCCACCATATTATAATCTGATTTTGCTTTCAACTTACGGGACACAAGGTACAACTGAGAAATTCCTTCCGGACATCCATCGTAAAGAGGCTCTTTAGCGGCTTCAAAACCTTCGAAAACACTATCAACATATGTATCTTCGTATGTTGTTTCCATTGTATTCTCTAATACATGTGGAGACGCCGCCTGTGGTACAATGTTAACATCTGCATGTGTAAAATACACATAAGTATTTTCTGGAGCTTGAAAGTTTGTAGCATTTGGCGGCAACATTGTGTCTTCACCAGTAAAATGACTTACCCCCAAGGATTCTCCAACATCATAATAATTTTATCCATTGTTCAACCAAATATAGTAATTTCTTTTAAACCCCACTCGATAAAGATGTCTAGTGACCGTTCTTGCATCATGCTACTTTCCATTCTTACACCTAGCACAAGGACACAACAAAGTGTTGGTTTCCGGATAAGATGCTTGATTACAAGCAAATTTGATAAAAACATCAATCTCCGCCATAAATGTTTCTGAAACACAATTTCTTACTGGATCAATACGTTGATCCATCCACTCTCGACTTTGAAAATAATAAGACATGAAATTTTTGAAAAAAAAAAAATCTGTTCCGATTTTTTTTCTTATTTACTTAATGGATTTGGAAAATGAAGCGAGAAACATTTTGCTTTTATAGAAAACGTTAGCCATGAACAAAACGTGGCTAATATAGCTACGAATTTGTTGTCATAGCTAAGAATTAGTTGTCATAGCCATGAAATAGCCACTTCATCAATTTGTTGCTACATGTAGTCACAATTACACACTAAAATTTACCGTGACAATATTTTGAATATATTCCCCAAACTATTACTTCTGTCGGACTAGTTGGATTTGATGGCTCATTCGGTGGGATAGCAACGAATATGTCACGAATGATTTTAGTGGAAACATTGTAGTCACTGTTTAGCTACGGATGATTAAGTGGCTATACAGCCATCTTACTTTTACTTTGACGGGATAGATAATTCGGTGGAGTAGTCACGAATGGGCCACGAAAGTAATTTGTGACAGTGAGATAGTCAAGATGTAGCTACGCATCCTATCGTGGTTATATAGTCATTTTACTTTTTCTGCGGTTCAGTGTGATGGGATGGATAATTCGGTGGAATAACCACAAAATAGCCACAAATTTTGTCCTGTCTATTTAGCCACGAATGTTTGTGTGACTTTGCAGTGACAAAGTTTGTCACGTTGTGTATTCGTGATTATTTCATGGCTAATTTGTCATGAATTTGCTATGAAATTCGTTGGTGGTTTATTCGTGGCAAATAAATTTTTAGTCACAATTATGGGTGACAAAAACGTGGCTATACATTTTTTTCACTAGTATAATTCCATGTTTTAGTATAAATATACGACAATGTATGTAATTCCAAAAAAGGGAATGAATTTCAAGGCAAAAGCTTATTAATATACATTTTCACATAATTTGTTTTTGTGATCTGATTCATGTTTGATCTCTATATCAAATTATCAACAAGTGTGGGATCCGACTGTAACATCTACGAACCAAAGTGTCTGTTTTGGGAGTGGGTGTCGATTGACACAAGGAGGGTGTCGGTCGACACCACCATTTTTTTGGTTCGAACAGACTGATTTAAATTGTCTATTTTGTTCGGTTTGGTTTAAGTGAAACCTTAAAACTAGGCTATTTAAAGGGAAAGTCGACCTAGGCCATTGAGTTTAGAGTTTTTGCCCTTCCCGAGAGTTTGAGAAAAAGAGAAAAAGTTCTAGAGAGTGTTCTTGAGAGATTTTTGGAGATTCTTGGCTTGTTTTGTGAAATCTGTTCCTGTGGAGTGGAGATTTTGTGCTAAGAACGAAGGAAAAGTCTTCGAAGGGGTTGGATTTATTGTTTTTGGGTCAGAATTTTCTGCAAAAGAGGTGAGTGCATGATCATGGCTGATCTAAGCCTGAGATCTCCTTTGTTTTGCTTGTTTAGGTTGTTTATGGTGTTTTTATTGCTTGTTATGGCTACTCACTACAAAAAAAGTGTGGTATTACATCATTTATTTTCTATTTTTGCATCAGTTTTAAGTGATGCAAAAATAATTTGCATCACTTTAATGAATTATTTATATTTTGTTGATGCAAATAATTTGTATCAATTGAAATAAATATTTGCTTCAGTTATTAGAATTGATGTTCATTTACATCACTTCTAAAATTGTTACAAGTCTTACATCATCTTTACTAAATTGATATAAAATATTTGCATCATTTATCAGAAATAATGTTAAATATTTATATCATTTCAGAAAACTGATGTTGAAATTAATATTATAATAAATTATAGGAAAATATTTTTTTTAATATAATATTTAATAATTTATATATAATCATATTTGTTTATATATTCATTTTATAATTTAGCTATATTATTTATACTGTATTTATGGGACCCACACAAAGTTGTTATCCCATTAAAATGTACATATATAGTAGGACTAAGTGAAGAGATTATATAGGAGCAATATTGAGAACATTTTTCTGATACAGCCGATGTGGGATAACAAACTCTAATCGGCTATTTGTTTTTTTCTTTTTCTTTTAGTTCTGTTAATATATTAATTTGACATATAATTTTACTAGCATCATTTTCAAAATGATGTAAATTTTGGATCATTTTTATAAGTGATGTTAATATAAATTAATAAATACATCAATCATTAAGTGAAGTAAATTTATATATTTTGTGTCAGTATTCTGAAAGTGATGTAAATGATTTATATTTGCATCGATTATAGTGAAATGATTCAATAATAATATCGATTATTGTAACTGATGTAAAATTATAATTTTTGTATCAATTATTAAAAAGTAATTTAAAATAATATCACTTAGTTTTGTGATACTATTTAAGTGATACAATATGTCTGTTTTTTGTAGTGACTACATGGTTCCTATGGTTTCATGTGGCTTCTGGTCGAGTTTTGGACGAATTGTAGATGGAGAGAAACGGAGTTTCAATTTTTGGCTTCGAGCAGAACGTGTCTGCGGAGTCGGTATCGATGGACACCAGGTGGGTGTCGGTCGACACCAAGGTGTTGATGGTGCGGAGACTTGGCGAGTGTCAGTACTAGGGTTTTCGGGTTGAGGAGGGGTGTTGGTCGACACTAAGGAGCAATGTCGGTCGACACCGAGAGGCAGTGTCGGTCGACACTAAGAGGCAGTGTCGGTCGACACTAAGAGCCAGTGTCGGTCGACACAAACCCTTTTAGCAGGCGGTTGATACTTGTTTTTCTGGTTTGTTTGTGTTTGTTTGATGCTTGTTTGACATTAGAATCTCAGTTACTTGTGTATATAGCCCAGTAGATGAGAGAATTGTCTCACTGAGTGTTTATGACTAAACTCATGCATCTCAATTTGTGTTTGTGGTGCAGGTAAAGGCAAAGTGTGATCGTGGAATCAAGGCGATGAAGATGAGGATGTTCTAGAGGCTTGGTTGTTTGTTCTATGCTGTTGTTAGGTTGCTAGAATGGAACATAGTGGTCTATAACGGATGTTTTGGTTGCTGATTTATTGTTCTATGACATGTGGTATTGATGGTTAGATGTTATTGAATTATTATTTGGTTATTTTATTCATTGGTTTATTGTTTGGTTATTTCTGCTATTTGGTTTGAATGTAGTGAGGTGGATAGTGAGTATGAAATCACTAGGTTATTTTTTATTTATCGTACAATCCTCTCAAATCCCCCCTAGACCATGAGAATCAAAATTATGTATCACAACTTTGCACCCAAACTCTCAAGAATCAAGCTAATGATATTTTTATTTTTGGCATAGCTTGCCATCCAAGCTCCAACGACCATATTCTTTATTTTCTACAATTTATTTTCTAATTTTTTTTTTTTGAATGAAGGTAAAATACATTCAACCAAAAAAAAATTATTACAATATATGCATCTTTAATTTGAAAGTTGTTTTGAAAGAAGATCTTAAAAAATCACATAAGAGTTTCATAAAATATATATTTTTTTCAATTTTTCTAATCATTAGAACATTGTATATGAGTCTCTAAAGTGTTTTGTTCTTTTCACAAAGTCCGGATTCTTTATGTATCGTTCTTTAGGCTCTAAGTGTGTGACTGAAGCTGCATATTAAGAATATTGAGTGATATATGCTCTTGTTCATCCATTGATTGAGCGAGTCAATCCTCCCCGCCCTACACTTTCAATCTATCATCAATTCGGTTAGCAATTAAGAGTGAAGACAAGTTTGTTAATCTCTATCTCTATTCCATAGACAAGTTTGTGTCGATCGTACTACAAATAAAGCTTCCCTTTGTTTTGGTTTTCTTCTTACTCTTGCATCGTTAGATATTATATATTGGTGGATGAGGAAAACACGCATGTATGGTTTTTAATATCTAACTGAATTTATTATGTCTGAGGTAAAAGATATATATATATATATATATATATATATATATATATATATATATATATAGCTAATAGTCTTAAATTTGTTATAAAAAAAACAAACCTAGTAGTCTTAACTAAATTTGGGGGAAGTCGTGTGCGGACTTGTTCAACGTTAGGTAGCTTTCACTTCTTCATATTTTTGTATTCAGTTTCTTTAAATAAATGATATGAATCAATACGTAATTTGGCTAAGGATATGAAGCAATTCGTAATTTGGCTATGGGCTAGACCATTCTTTCAGGTGTTGGACATATGAACCAAGTTTTTTTTTGTTTTTTTTAATAAAATATTAAATTATATTTAAAATAAAAAAATATCATTTTACATCTGCTTCTTTAAAAGAATTATTGAAAAAGAATCTAACAAATTTCCTACCTTTTCAAAAAATTTAAAAATTTGAAAAACCTCCTAGCTTCGAGTGGCAAACCATGCCTAAAGCCCCGATTTGTAGTGGCGATCTCCCAAAGAAGCAATAGCCAAGAGTTTTGCTCACACCTGCTTATCTATTCATCCAATCATAGTTATTTATGAAATAGGCACTTTCCCATGTCGTCTTGCATTTCTTTCCTGCCAAATAAAATGAATGGTAAGTTGGAAAGTGTATCTCATTAAAAAAACCCTGTACTTGATCAGATGGTGACTCTGAAACAGAAGCCACTAACTGCTGCCAGACTGTAGAGAATTTATGCTGGTAGAGAGTCCATGCTATACCAGACCAAACTGCAGCAATGTATTGACTGGAGAAAAACAAATGGTCTCTAGTCTCAACCAAGGCAGAGCATGAAATGACCCGACCCTTTTTTTTAAAAAATAAAAATAAATAATAAATAAGAAATATAATAATAATAATAAATAAACTACAACTAGTGGTCCCATACCCGCTAGCCACCTAACCACAATTACAATCAACAGCGAAAATAACTAATATCATTATCAAATAAATAACCAATAATAATCCAATAACTATAACATAAGCAATATCCAAAGTTCAACCAACAGGAATCATAGAACCAGCAACCTAGCAATGTTTCTAATGATCCAACTCTAGCAACCTAGCAATGACAGACAACAACCAATCGAGTCCCTAGAACATCCTCCTCTTCATTGCCTTGATTCCACGATCACACTTTGCATTTACCTGCACTACAAATACAAATTGCAATGCATGAGTATTTTAAAAACACTCAGTAAGGCAATCCTCCCATCTACTGGGCTATACACACAAGCAATAGAGACATCTCTAACCATCAACCAACAATCAACAATCAACAATAACAAACCAGGACACATCATCGACCGACACAAACATACATCGACCGACACCAGATGGAGATGCATCGACCGACACAAGGTTGTATCGACCGATGCTAGATGCACTTGCATCGATCGACACTCGCACTGCATTGACCGACGCATGCTCGACATAACACGAAAACCCTAGGTTTTACGCGCCGTCCTCGCACTTGCATCGACCGACGCACAAAGAGCATTGACCGATGCAATGTTGAGCATCGTGTTTCCCCGAAGCTTCTCGCCGGATCTTCGTTCTTACAACAACAAAAACTCGATCACAAGCCACAAGAAAGCTTCCTAACGTCCCAAATAACAATCTAACAAGCCTAACAACACATAACAAGCAAATCAGAGAGATCTCTAGCTTAGATAAGCCATGGTCATGCACTTACCTTTGCCAAGACGATTCTGAACCTCAAACAAGCAAGAAGACACTCCTAGCAAGCTCCTACAACGTTCTAAGCCTTAGATCTCACCAGGAAACGCACAAACCTCCAAGAATCTCCCAAAATGCTCAAGAACTCTTAAGAACCTTTTCTATCTGTTGTTTTCTCTCAAAAACGGCCAATCTCGTCGAATGAGACAAAAACACGAGTTAAGGGTTTTCCCTAACCCAAAAGGCAGCGTTTAACTTAAAACTCAACCGAGAAAACCGAACCTGCATCGACCGATGCACCCCTAAACCGGAAATTTGGTTCGCGGATGTTACAGAGCAAAACACGCAGTTCACAGCACAACCATTATTCCAAAGTAACATTCGATCTCCAGTTGACAGTCGATTTTGCACAGGTAGCCAAGTACAGAAAGAGTACATTAGGGTTGCACGAGCAAACCATACTCCTTTATGCCAAGCTACTTGGTTTGAAGTTGTTTGTATATGGTTCCATTTGTCTTTGGTGGACCAAGTTTCAAGGTCCAAGTTTTAAAGACACGGGATAATCAAGATCAACCAATAAGAAATGTTCAGTAATCTCAAATAATATATATTCGATAAAAAAAAAAGATAATACTTACCCTGTTTTATAACATAGGATGTGTTTTAAAGAATTTTTTTTGTTTCGTAATATTGGATGTTTTCAAGTTTCTATGCAACTTTTAAATTAATTTAATATTTTCTATTATACAGTATTATTTATGATTGATTGAACTTTTTAAAGTAAATACTTTTTAATCTGTGTGTTTTTAGTTATAACATCCTATATTTTGAAATGAAAGAGTATATTATAATACTAACATTCTATATTTAGAAATGAAAGAGTATATTATAATACTATTGACATCGTTTGACAAAAAATAAATAAAATATTAATAATATTTGACATCAAAATTTTATCTCTTTTTTCTCCATTACTCAAAATAGTGTGCACCACGCATGATCATTATTTCGTGCAAGAATGAATTATACTCAAAATAGTTGTCGACATTAATTCCTGATTAATGATTAAGGAAGAAGTAAATATATTTTTCTCTTCTGTAGAAAATTGAACAATTTCTGAAAATGATAAAGAAAGCATATATATATCTAAGATCCTAAAATTGATAATTTGATGAGAACAAGAACATAAATACGTTATTAGACTCCCATAAATAGGAATTACAGAATATATTTATTTATATAGGGATGAATTAATTTTGAAAATTTTAAACAAATATAAATACAAATAGAAGAATATATTATAAAAAGAAAAATACAGATAAATTTCTTAAACTAAGACGTTCGCAAATTAAATATTTATGATTTATGATTTTTTATTTTCGAATTTCTAATCATCAGACAATTTTTATCAAACTCCATTAAAAAAAAAAAGATAATAATATGTCTTTAACTCACATATTCATGTTAATGAAAAAAGCAAACATATATTTATTATAAATTAATAAAACAAGTGAGTCATAATAGTATATCCTAATTCTACACCCCCAATCTAGAAACAAGACTTTGGCGCAAGTCATCAACATATAGTCAAGCCGCCCCTACCTACCAAATTGATTAAAATCATATTAACATTCATTATCTAGATAACTTCGAATTGTAAATACTAATTAAATAACAAAACTATCAAACTTATACGTAATCCTTTACCTCTATATAAATTCCATAACAGAAGATCACACATATACACAAAATTGGTAGAACGAAAAAAATGGCAAACATCTCCCTCCCTACGTTCATTTTCTCCTCACTTTTGCTCATCTCCACCGCGACGGCTGCTACATTCGACATCCTGAACCAATGTAGTTATACCGTATGGGCCGCTGCGAGCCCTGGAGGTGGCCGACGTCTAAACTCGGGCCAGTCATGGAGGCTAGATGTCGCAGCCGGCACTAAAATGGCGCGAATTTGGGGTCGGACCAACTGTAATTTTGACTCCTCGGGCCGTGGCCGATGCGAAACTGGTGATTGCAGTGGTGGACTACAATGCACCGGTTGGGGTCAGCCACCAAACACGTTGGCTGAGTATGCTTTGAACCAATTCAACAACTTAGACTTCTACGACATCTCACTTGTCGATGGATTTAACATTCCTATGGAGTTTAGGTAAGAAAAATTAGTGAAGATGGTATTTCCCCCATTTAGATTAGAACCGTACAAGCTCGATCCTGATAAGTTTTTCTTTTATGGGCGATCTATGTCCAGCCCAACTAGCTCAAACTGTCACCGGATAGTATGCACTGCGGACATAAACGGACAGTGTCCAAACGTGTTGAGAGCCCCGGGTGGATGCAACAACCCTTGCACGGTTTTTAAGACGAACCAGTACTGTTGTACCAACGGTCAGGGATCATGTAGTGACACTGAATACTCAAGGTTTTTCAAACAGAGGTGTCCTGACGCCTACAGCTATCCACAAGACGACCCCACCAGCACTTTCACTTGCACGAACACTAACTACAGGGTCGTGTTTTGTCCTAGAGCTAGGGTCGGTGCTACTGGATCCTACCAGCTCCCGATCCAGATGGTCACCGAGGAAAATTAATAGACTCGTATCTATTGTATGTGTGTGTGTGAGTACGCACGTAGATATGCGTACGCGTAACGCGTGTTATCATGTTTACGTGACTGTATATTCAACGCTTATGGATAATAATGAACGAAGTAATAATTACGTTGGTCGACCCACGTATAAGTTAAACTTATATTATTTCTTTCTTTCCAGTCATACTATTATTAATTAAAACTTAATTTTAAAATAACAGTACTTGGAACTTGTTTTGACTAGACTCTTATATGTTTTCTTCTCCTACAGGATTTTGAAAATTTTAATTTTAGAAATTAATCTATCTAAAAAGATAATTAAGTATCTACTATATTAATTGGGAAGTACAAATATGAAACTAACCTTAAATGTGTAAAAAATTACATTCAATTGCCACTAGAAAAACTTAATTAAGATTAATAAATTAATATAATTAATTAAAAAACGAAAATCGGAGATACATTAAATAAAATAAATTGTAGAAAGGTACAAAAAAATCTGCATCAAAACTAATCCGTATTAAAAAAAAAATTAACAGCTAAGATTTTAAAAATCTAATCAAATAAAATGTACAACTACAAATTTTATCCTACTATATTAATCGAGAAGTACAAATATGAAACTAACCTTAAAATGTGTAAAAAGTACATTCAATTTCCATTAAAAAAACTTAATTAAAATTATTTAATTATTTAAATAAATAAAATTAATTAAAAATAAAAATAGGGAACACATCAAATAAAATAAATTGTAGAAAAGTAAAAAGAATCTATTAGAATCAAAATTAATTTGTACTTAAGAAAAAATTAACAGGTAAGATTTTAAAAACCAAATCGCATAAAATATACACAAATTTTATCAAAAAAAATTTCCACCACAGGTTAGAATTATTACAGACAAGAAAAGGAAGCCACAGAAAAAAACAATGAATGTTGTTTTCAAAAAGACTTTTTAGAAATTTTACTAGCTATATTTAGTTGTTCTTTTTTACATGTTAGTAAGTATTGTGTTTAGTTGACAAAAGTTTAAACAATTTTATTCATTACATACAAATATTTTATTGACAGTTTTTCAATAAACATTTTTAAAGTACAAAAATTATAATATAAGCAAACTAAATTTTTAATCATAAACTATTATAAATAACATAATAATAAAATAAATTATTACAAATTTTTATTAAAAAAATGTTTATCCTGTGATTCTCCGCGGGTTAGTATCTAGTTTTAATGTATATAGCAGAACAATGAGACGTATTTAGTACAACCATTCTATAATTTTCAAAAGAAAATGAAAAAAACATTATTTCTGCCTAATAATAATTTCACTTTTTACTATTCATAATCTTCTGAATATAAATTTAAGAAAAAGAGAAAATTTTGGACTAGTACAAAAAAAATACTTTTTTGTGTTTTAGTTTTGTTTTTTTCTTTCTTTTTTCATCATTATATCAACAAGGTCTGATCCATGGTTAATCCTTACAACGCAGGATAACGTGATTTAATGAGAAACCAAATTCTAGCGGAGTTGGTTATAGAGGTGGTACGATAACCACTTGAATAAAAAACTTCCCTTGTGTTCAGTGGATGAATAACGAATAAAACCTCTGAAAATCTTAAAATGGTGGATGGGGCATCAGTGACGGTGCGATTTGTTTGCTATATTTTGCGTTGGAATCTACTGAACTCATTAATCACTGATTATTCTAGTCATGACTCATTTCTCAGATTTTGTGTTGTTTTGAGGTATAGCAATTGAGATTTTGTGTTTTTTTGAGATAGCAATTGAATTCGATAAGAAATGCGAAAATATACATATACATATACAGAAATACAAAATTTAATAGATCGCTATTTTTTTGTAACATCCACGAACCGGAATCCCCAGTTTAGGGGATATGCATCGGTCGATGCAAGGTCGGTTCACTGGTATAAAAAACATCTACAGCCACTAAAATTTTCATGGCTGAACCATAAAATTCGTGGCCATTTCATCATATAGCCACGATTAGTCACGAAAAAATAATGTGTTTATAGCCTCGTAGCTATTTTTTCGTGACTTTTTCGTGTCTGTTTAGCCACGTAATTGACACGAGCGTTTCGTGGAACATTTAGTCACGAATGACCATATTTTCTGCTACGAAGTATCAGTAGCTACTTGGTACGAATGACTAGTCTAGCTACGAATTTGTGACTAATTATTTTGTGGCTAATCGTGTATTTATACAAAAAAAAAATTAATTTAAATTGTAAAAATCAGAAATGTGAAATGAAATTCCACATTTAAAACCATGAAATCCATATACCAATATCTTCAATTACCATGCACAAGCATTCTTATCCTTAACTATAAACTCTCAAACACATTTTAATTATAATTTTGCATCATATCTATTAACTACAAAATTTGCCTTTAATCTGTAATTATATATATAATAATAATTGTTAAAAAATATTTAATAGTCAAACAAAAGGTGAGACACTAAAACGTTTAAGATGCAACGTTTAATCGTGACTATGTGTATTCTTATAAATCCGGAATCCCCTTTTCGTTTTGATAACAGATAAGAAACAGGAAAACCCTAATTTGAGAAAATCATGAGAATCGATTATATTTCTGAACTTCATCCCGGAAGGACGAGTTGGTGTATCCACGCCAAGGTCTTAAATTCTTGGCATGTCAACGAATTCTTCACAAAACGAGTTCTTCTTCTTGTGGACGAAAATGTTAGAGGAGTTAATAGAACGCGAATTCTACCTATATTTGTTATTTTAACAGTGCTTATATAATAGATTTCTTACACAATGATTATCAAACTTTGAAGGGTGACACAATTGAGGTCGCCTTTATACCAATTACACTAGCCAAGCTCCGAAAGTATATTGACGAGGGTGAATGGTATGATATTAGGACTTTCAAAATCATCAATCCAACCCTCAGGGAGAGGAATACTCATCATCCTTATCAGATCAAGTTTACGGATGATTCAACCATGACTCTGCTCTAATCAATAAATTCCAAGAATTACTTCCGATTCAAAGATTTGGAGATATATATCGTGGAAGAATCCATCATCCCATCTCATTCGGTATGTTTTTCTTAAAATAGTTTAAAATAATTTAAGTTAAACTCCGTGAATATAGTTATTTGCTATCTTTGTGTTGAGAAATCTAGAGACTTTTTAGGAATTTTGGAACTTTGTGTATTGGTTCCTCCCATAGAAAAGTACAAATTGAACTTTTTTACCGAAATAGTTATATGTGAATGTTAAATAGATTTGGAAACATTCATTCATCTCATTGTAAAGTAAATTTCTGACTTTTTGCCAAAATAGATGTTTGCAGATGTGTAGTAGCTGTGATGGACAAAAGAAATCATGGAAGTAGAAATGATTGTAATGAAGTTGTTTCCACGCTATTAGATGGCAGGTAAAACACATTTATTCCACCTATAATGATTATAAGATTTATAAGTTTGACTCTATTATAAAATATAGCGACTATCTTCATCTGTACGAATGAAACTATAAAGTGTTGTGCAATAAACAACTATGCTACCTATTTCATGTCTTCATAGGAGTCATCTGGATGCCATCTCATATATCAAACCAAACCGATGTTTTGTGTAATGCGTTTCTAGATGGTTGGAGAGTATGAAGGTATGTACTATTAATAACACTTGCTAGATTGAACAAATGCTAAACACTATGGGTTATACTCATTCACAAAACTTTAATAACACTTTAAACATTCCTAGGTGAACCGTGTATTGTAAACACATTGGCCTCCTCCAAGATCTTTATAAAACCGGAGTTTGAAAGACTTGAGCATCACAAGGCTATGTAAGTTTTGAATGTACATTAATATCAAGTAGTGTATCATGCTAGGGTTAAACTTATGAATGTGTTTCCTATATTTACAGCTCGGAATTTGCTGGACGTTATTACATAAATCATATAATAGAGCGTGAAAGGAAAACTTCAAGGACTTAAACTGAAGTCACGGTAGCTTAAAAACTTTTTTTGTGTATGCAAAATTTAGTATAATTTTGAATGTTTGTATGACAAAGTAGTAAAAACCCTTTTATGGGTTGATTTTTATAATATGTTACTGGTCTAAACGAAATTACATATTATATTGACCCAGATCATTATATCAACCTAATTAAAATTAACCATAACAAATGTATTGGACTCATTTAATACTTTAAATTTTGAAAATGGGTTTTAAAATCTTAATTAAAATTTTGCATATGTAGAATACTATAATACTCTTTTTCGTTTTTCCATTTAAAAAAGTGAAATAAAAAATTTTAAATACAAAACTTAAAAAAAAATTTAAACATGTTTAAAATATAACAAAATTTTGATTTAATAATTTAGAAAATAAAATTGGATTGTTTTTTCTATTCAATTCCTGGCCGCACAAGCGTGCAGGTAACTCTTCTAGTAATATAGTAAAAACATTTAAACATATTATAGAGAATGTACATACATGTCTCAATAACATGGCTACCAAAATGAGACCTTCACTTGATGGGAAATAGATGGTGAGCTTTTCACTAGCTGGAATCAGCTATAATTCATCTGCATCGTTCGTCCTTTGAGACTGTTTCACTACTTTCGGAAACGAAAACGCAGAACCATATCAGATTTCTTATCATTTTCACGAGGCAGGAACAATATAGGAAGAAAAAACATTTGTGCTAACCTTGATTGGTTGCAGTGGTTACTTAAAGTTTGACACAAAAGCTTGCTAACTTCTCATGCTTTTAGGGAGCCATTCTTTATTACCTCACCAAGTTGCAATCACTCACCAACATCAACTATATTTGATCAAACTCTAATCATCAATAAAGAGAAAGGCTACCCGCAAGTTTACCTGGTCTTCAGTTTCTTCCAGCAATCTGTGATAAGAAATCACATATATAGATTTTAGAGGAGCTTGATGACTTTTAAGCTGGAACAAGATACTGAGCCGACCCATATAGCGGATCTGAAGAGGTTTGTCTTACCTTCCACAATAAGTTGATATGTCATTTGCATGCGCTTTAGCTTCCTGTTTATCTATATGAAAACAGACAAATATAGACATTTAACTAGAGTCTAGTGATGAGGATTTCTCAGCTATGATACTACTCCAAATTTTCCATCATCATGAAAGCTCTCTCACAGTTGCTCATGAGAAATTTTGAACAGATAAAGCGGACAGCAGATCCAAATGAGAATACGTATGTTCTAGTAGACAACTGGATACACTACAGAACAGCATTTTCCCTTTAACTTATTACAGAGAGACATCTAAGCTTACTTTATCAAATACTAGAGATAGGCTCACGCGATGTGCGAGATATATTTAATTTTATTTTTATTAATTATGAGATATTTTAGGGTGAGTTACTAGAATATTGCATATAAGCTTCCTTATTACAAAAGCAACATACAATTGTTTGTAATGACTAGACTAACACCTTGTACCTATACTACCCCTGAAACTAGTGTTGAGAAAAAACGTAATTACGGCTAATGCCATTAGAAAAAAAAAACATTGGAAGTTGGGACTAAGTCTACCGATCCTTTGATAGTAGATTTATACACGTGGACTGATTAAAGGTGTTCTGCAGATATTTTTGGTACACTTAGTTGTAGTGCTGGTACACTTAGCCGTCGACGTAGATGGTACACTTAGTTGTAGTGTTGGTACACTTATCGGTCGACGTACATGAAATCGATTCGTTAGATTAAGTTGGTAGAGGAATTTCCCTTTGATGATAGACTTTTGTTTTAAGCGCGTGTAGCGGCAAACGTAACAGGGTGGGAAGATATTTATGGTAGACTAATGGCCTGTTGCGACAGATTTATGCGACAGCCTTCTCTCCTTACAGATATTTTTGGTATACTTTGTTTGTTTTTTGAAATAGTTTTCGTAGTGTTGTGGTAGGCTTCTTGTCCGTGGTAGATTTAGTAAGCAAGATTGACAACTGTAAAGTCTTACCAGAATAACACGAATTTGTTTGAGCTGGGAAAGACAGTCGAGCGTTGCGATAGACTTATTGGAAGAAGATCTAAACACCTTTACTGTTCTTCCGATCTATGGTGTTCATGTAATAAAGTTTGTAGCAGATTCATCAATCGTGTTCTGTTTGTCTGCTGGAGCAAACGTCTTTTTCCTACTCAGTTTCTTTAATCTTTGATCTCGGTTCATCCATGGAAGAGCAAGATATCGTATTGGCGTGTGGGAGGTGGAGGCTAGACAGAAAGCGATGGTTGTTTGATGTTGATACTAGGAAAGGGTGCAGGATTATAGTTGCCGATAAAGAAACAAAGTTTGAAGACTTTACTGCTATGGTGTACGATGACTTTGGTTTCTGTGAAAGAACTTCCGCGATAAAGTTGAGCTATATGTTAGATAGATATAAAAAAAAGCGGATGTTATATGCCACCGGTGATTGTTTCGAATGGTCGGCAGTTTCAAAACTTTCTCAAACAGCATAGGAGTGAACTCATCCGGCTATGCGTTGAGATCGAAGCTAAATCTGGTGAAACCTTGTTCGAGGAAGTTAAACCGAAAACCCCAGAACCAACACCCAAGACCCCTGAAGTCGTTGTAGATGATTTCGTAGGCGTGGCAGAGGAAATGGGAGAGAAAGATGATGAGTACGAGAGTCGGAAGGAAGGAGGTGAAGATAATGTAGGAAATGATCTAGATGAAGATGAAGCAGATGACGAGGACAACAGTAGATTTGATTACTGTGACGACAGCGATGGTGCAAGTTCAGGGGATGAAGACTATCTGCTATACTCCAACTTTGCCCCGGATGAAGCAGAGGAATCATTAGACGACTGACCTGGGGGTGGGTATTGTATAGAGGAAAATGTGTGTAACATAGAATCAAATAACTGTACTCGGAAGACTAACTCTGCAGCTGATGCAATTGAGAAGGAGGTTCGCAAAATAGAAAACGGAGGTGGTGATATTGCTGTGGGGGATAAGTTTGATAGCAAAGAAACGTTGGTGGCAAGGTTGAGGGTGCTGAGTGTATTAGATAAATATGATTACAATGTTCGATATTCAACGCCCGTTTTGTTAATCGTTGAGTGTTGGGTAAAAGGTTGTAAATGGAGAATACGGGCTTCAACCATGGGTGATTCGCCGGTGTTTCATATTCGCAGATATTTCGTGAACATACTTGCTCTGTTACGGAATGATATGGCCGTAGCCCTAATGCTAAACCACCAATCCTAGCTCAATTATACAAGGATTATGTTGGTGGTGTGGGAAGTTCTATTGTGCCAAATCTTGTTGGGGATTGTCTCAACCTACGATATGGTGTACAGGTTGGCTACTGGAATACTTTAATATGTTTGTTTTATGGTTGGCTCTGTGAGTGTACTTGTTTATAGGGTGTACAAACAGATTGTAGCTTAAGTTTGTTGAGTTTGTCAGAAATTAGTTGATTCTATGGCCTGCACTGCACATATATATAATTCGTTCTAGTTGATATTGTTTAGTGCTGATGTCTTTTACTGACCATTTTCATATAATAGCTTGGCTACTGGAAGGCACATCGTACACTTATAAAGGCGCGGGAGTATGTTAGGGGTACACCTGAAAGTGGATACGCTGAATTACCGGCATATTTATACAGGCTGAGGTCCTCTAATCCGGGGACCCTTACTAGACTGGTCGTTGATGCAGAAGACAGATTCAAGTATGTTTTCACTGCGATTGCTGGATGCATTAAGGGTTTCAGGTATATGCGGAAAGTTGTAGTTGTAGATGGAACCTTTTTGAAAGGTGAATTCAAAGGGACTCTTCTGATAGCGACAACACAAGATGGGAATTTTAATATTTTCCCTCTGGCGTATGCGGTTGTTGATACAGAGAACGACGTGTCGTGGGAATGGTTCTTTACTCAATTAAGTAGTGTAATTCCTGATGATGAAGAGCTTGCACTGATATCTGACCGGCATAAATCTATTGGTAAAGCTATCGCTAAAGTGTACCCCCTGGCAAGTCGAGGAATCTGCACTTATCATCTTCACAAGAATATTATCCTGAGATTTAGTGGGAGCGAAACATTTCGGCTGGTAAAAAAAGCAGCTGCAGCGTACCGTGTAGTTGATTTCGAAGAAATCTTCCAGCAAATTCAAGAAGCGAATCCGCAACTGCATGCTTACTTGGTTCGTGCAGATGTAACCAAGTGGAGCAGGGCGCACTTTCCTGGTGATAGGTACAACTTCACCACGAGCAACATTGCAGAATCGCTAAACAAAGTACTGAATCCTGCCAGAGCCTATCCCATTGTAGAGTTACTAGAAGCTGTTCGGAATATGTTGACACGTTGGTTTGCTATAAGGAGAAAACAAGCTGCCGCAATGACAACTTTACTCACCAAAGGAGTGGAGAACCTGTTACAGGTGTGACATTCATTAACATATCCATCGATATATATGTTAACGAAAGGCCTGAAAAATCTTAGTGGATATGTTGTGTTGTTTTGGTTATATGAACTTACGATTTGATTTACTCATAGGCACGTATTGAACAGTCAAGGCGTCTAAAGGTTCAAGAAATTGATGAAGATCGATTTGAAGTAAGTGGTGGTAACTCAACGCATGTTGTCCATCTGAGGTATAAGAGGTGTTCATGTAGGCGTTTTGATCTAGAGAGGATGCCATGCGTACATGCTATCGCAGCCGCATATACGGCCAACGTATCAGTTATAAACCAACACCATCCATATTTCCGCAGAGACAGCCTCTGCAGTGGGTATGCGGAGGCGATAATGCCGATAGATACATCCTGCATCGTTTCTACTGATATTACACCGTCCAGATGTAAACCGCCTTTTGTTAGGAATCCTCGAGGAAGGCCAAAGATGACGAGGAGGAAGTCTTTTGTCGAGGTTGCGTTGGAGACGAAGCGGCCCCGCAAACAGCATGCTTGTTCTCAGTGTCAACAGGTTGGCCACAACCATACAACATGTCCAGCTAATACGTAGTGCATGGGCAACAATAGACGTGTTATCTTTTCTTGGCGTGAGGATAATACTCTTTTTTCCTAAGTGCGAACATAGCTTTTGTAACATGTTTATGATGGCCCTTTTTAATTTCTAAGCCCACATTTTTGTTTAACTATAATTGTTGGACAAATTGTTCCCGGCTGCCCTAGATGGGCCTATTACTCGTGTGGGCTTTTTAGAAATCTCAAGCAAACGGTTTTCTGTTTGAATAAGAAGGTTTTTAAAGCGAAATATATCTGTTTGTGGGCTTTATATGGTCCATTAGAGAGGACATAATGCGATGGTTGGATAGTGTTGACATGTTCACTTATCGTAGATAACTATTGTTATGTACGTACATATATTGCGGAGTACTAAATTTTATATTTTGTTGACAAAACATAACCATATATTATCCATAATCAGCGTAACATTGGGTTCACTCAAAAGTACAAACACACCAGGGAAAAAAAAGTTAATAAATTGCATAGATCTGTGCCGGTTCTTTAAATAAATATGCTAAACTCCCTGAGTTCTCCCTTTCGCCCATCTAGTTCCTTTATTCTCAAGGTACTGCATTCTCCCCTACGTGCTCCATTATATGTTCTATATAGTAACGTCCAGCGATTTCAGATCTGCGGTAAATATAGAAAGTGTATTAACGTATTTGACAGTAGCAACAAATACAATTACATATTTTAGTAGGAAAACAAAGAGCTTACATCTCCTTGTGATGTTCCATTCCCTCGAAATCTGGTTTTATATAGAACAGCGAAGAGGCGGTTGTGCTGACGAGGCAAGGAGCACCTTCAGAACATTTACAAAATTAGTTGTATATGGTTTCACAAGGCTGGTTTCCTTATCTGATATATCAAATCAAACATACCTTCGTAGCTTCCAACCTTCCAGAACCGCAAAATACAAAAGACTGGTTCGGATGTAAAAGTAAGATGACACCCGAGTGCTTCCCAAGCATTTATGAAGCGAGCAGCATAATCATCTAGGGCACGACACTTGAGGGTTTCATTCCTACGATTTTCTCATGCTAATATTGAACGGGCATACGAAAAAACTTTAAATGTAAATGTATTTAAAAGGTAGCACAAATCTCCTTTACCTCCCATTCAGTAGGGTGAGGACAACTTCATTGGCCGCATTTGCCCCCTCGAGCAATCTTCTGTCTTCCACCCCAACTACACACCCACAGACATCTGATTCGGGGTAGACACATACTTTAAATGTTACGACCTATGTATTTTGATATGAAATTGTCTACTAACCTATTTATTTAGTATCAGGCCTAAAAACTACTGATAATCACAAATATATCAATTAGCAAACGTTTTTTAACGTTGTTTCAAACGATTTGTGTAATTGAAAATTGAAGATAAGCGTACCGAATGATATGGGATGGGTAATTCTCCCTCGAGATATATCACCCAAATCTTCGAAATGGAAGTAGTGTTTTTGATTCAACGGTGAGAGCAGGCCCATCGTCGACTCATCAGTAAATTTGATTTGGAAAGGATGATGTGTATTCCTCTCCCTAAGTGTTGGCTGGATGACCTTGAAATTCCTAATTTCATACCAATCACCATCATAGATATACTTCCTCATTTTCTTATAGGTCCCTGGTAAAAACGCCACCTCGATTGTGTCACCCTACAAATTGCATATCAATTGTGTATAAGACCACTGCGTTGGTTAACAACCTCGTGCAAATATTTTACAAAGCAAAGTGGACTAACCCGTGTATCAGCAAGGAGCAGAACCCGCTTCCAAAAGAACTCAGTAACATACCACGAATTTAAGACCTTCGCTTGGATAATCCAATTTGTTTTTCCTGGTATAAGATCAGCGATGGCATCAACTCTAAACTCCATGGTTTTTTTCTGATAATATCGTGTTACTCGTTTCTACCCTGGGTTTGGAAAGGAGAAAGGGTTATGCTATTTAAATAAAACAAAACGTCGCAAGTAGTAGTTTCGTCTTTCTACCGACTCCCCCTCTCTCCTTCTCTAATAAGCGCGACTCTTCGCTTTTTTTGTTTTTCTTCGGGTTTATATTTCAAATTTCCTTTAATTCGTAGTGTACGTACAGACAACTAATTTACGTTTTGTACGTGGTTTTGTGTTATTTTTATTGTTGATGTATGCTTTCCCCCCTCCCAATGGTTTCTTAATTACGTTATGGCGCCCACCCACTACGACAAAATTGATTCAATGGTTGATATTGTAGAGTTATCCTAGTCACAATTTGGTTTAAACAAACCAAAATTTAATTACCGGTCCAGCAACATTGGAGGCCCAATACGAAAAGATAAAGTATTGTTTACTTTTAAATTGTTTTTCTCAGTAAGTCCGATGTAATTTTTAAATTTTTAAATGGGGCCTCAACTCAAACTCTAAAATTGAGGCCTTATTTTTAAGAAAATAAACAACAAATCCATACCGAATGGGCTTACTAAAATTGAGGCCCAATACCTATGTATCATAGAGATGTGTACACATCCGACTTCACCAACCGAATGCACAGTTGTAACAAAACAATTCATTTCTCGTACCAAACATAAGCACCCATGTACCCACACACACTTTGTTGTACATACACAATAGGCAGATATATCAATTGTGTATAGTTCTTCTGCAAGATAGAACAGTTAAAAAAGGAAAGGAACCAACATCAATTGGTACATGCTTAAAAATAAGTAGAATCGAAAACCATGGAAACAAAAGCCCGGATTCAGTGCGCGTAAACCCTATGACGTAGATATTAGTACGGCGTTTATTACAGAAGACATTTAGATGAAACGTTTAGGGCGAAACATCTAAAGAGATAATATCACTAAAGGATCTCGGATATAGATTTCGCCAACCACCAAAGGCCGCAATTGTTGCACACCATGTCATAGTCTCGACCATGAGAGAGTACAGACCATGCTCCAATAAACACAATTTAGCACATTCCGGAGAAGGGATGAAAGGGGCAATCAGATAGACGAATGTATCCTTGTACGTGTTTTCTCGCGCCGTCTGATATCTACCCAGCAACATGAACAACTCCCTGCCCAAAATCCTTGTTTGAGTTGTATTTAGTTGGTAGTGGTATGCAAAAAACAGGTAAAGATAATGACCCGCCATGTCGAGGTTCCCATGTAACATAGAAAAAAACCCACATGCTAGTGTGGCATCATCTTCTGCGGGTACGTTACGAGTTAGAAGTGCAATACCTCCCTCAATGTCGCTTTCCTCGGCAACAACCCGGAGACCTTCGTAATAGATTGCCTTTTTGTTCCCAGCGTCAAGGCATTTTTCGAAGATACGCCGGTGCATCCCTTCCTCTCTTATTCTACGATTTCGATGATGTAATTTTTGGAACCAAGAAGGATGGCAAGTAATGCTGGAGATGTTAGCAACCTTGAGAACTTGAGGCGTAAGCGCTGTTTTGACTCCCCGAGGTCCTGCCTTGACTATTGGAGCTAGGTAGTTCAAACCATCTACTGCGAGAAACCCGAAGATGATAATCAACATCTCATCTGGTAGATGAGGCATTTTTTGAGACGCAGACGCCAAAAGGGTGTTTGAAGGGTGTTTGAAGAACTCAAAGTTCAGGTTGCACTCAGTGGGACTGGTAATTATAATATATAGAACGCTAATGAGATACTTATTTCGCTAACACCATACCTGTTCATTGTTGTAATGTGCCGAGACATACGTCACTTACTACTGTTTAATTAAAACTTGCTGAGAAATAAATCACATCACGTTTATGGTAACACGACTTTGGGGGTAGGAGTTGTCACATCGTCCAACCTACTGCTGTCATGTCTACCCTAAGTAGAGCCTAGCGGAATTTAAGAGAAATAATTGTCCAAGTAGTGTATAACGCATTTGACATCCGTTATTATGGTGGCGCCACGTAGATAATAGAAGAATCTGCGTCAGAAACCTTTATTTATATTTAATTTGCAGAATAAAAATTGCATGAAGGGAGATAAAGCCCGAACTATTCCTTCCCATTCTACGTACACGCAATTTGCAAACTGTTATACGTACAAGGCCTTAAAGTATAAACCTTTGTACGTACACTGAACGTACTTACTCTTGAACGTACACTGAAATTTAAAACGTTGTTATTACACTAACATCTTTCAGGTTGTGTACGTCTTAGTATTATATTTAATTGGTTTTGCAATGGGAAGGTACGAGTTATATAGTTTTATATTCATAAATCATCTCCGATGGTCACATTTAGGCACCCAACCTCTTAGCTTTCGTAAACAACATATTAAGTAGCGATAGATTCCGCGTTCTTATAATACGTATTAATCATTGTTCCATACAAACCATGTGTGAATATATATAGAATGCTAACCAGAAACATATTTAGTTAACACTGTGACCAGATTTCGTAACTAAGTAATGATTACAAATACATCATATTAAACGTACTCATCAGGACACATCACATCCCTCTACTTACTTGTTAAACAACTCTTCTACGTCTTCGCATATACGACTTTTGCGGGTATCAGTTGTCACATCGCAGTTGCCAACTGGTGTCATGTCTGCCACTACGTTAAGCTGAGCGGTTAGTGAATAATCGAGATTGAGAAAGTAGATTATACTAGTAGACTTCAAATCCGTAATATGGTTATGACACATGTATACTAATAGGGGATGTGGGGGATCATATATGGTTATGATGTAAATGGGTCTAAAATATTAACGGCCCATTAAGAGTCTCAAAACGACACTCCACCTATTTTGTTAGTGGATGATTTAAAATCTTAATAATTAATGGTTTGATGTCACCTCGCCATCTTGTCTTAAAGTATAAACTTTTGTACGTACACTAAACGTACTTACTCTTGAACGTACACTGAAATTTTAAACGTTGTTATTACACTAACATCTTTCAGGTTGTGTACGTCTTACTATCATATTTAAGTGGTCTTGCAAAGTGAAGAACAAATTATATAGTTCTATATTCATAGTTCATCTCCGATGCCTTGGCCACCTTTAGGCACCCAACCACTTACCATTATTAAACAACATAATAAGTATCGATAGATATCGCGTTCTTACAAAGGATACAACATTAGGTGTTACATGAACCAAGTTTAGTACACCAGGAGACATTCTAAACTAAAGGCCGGATTTATAGTACTTACATGGATTGTAGAAGATTTAATAACTGCGTTGATAACAAGATATTCGTCAGATGAGAAAATATAACTACAGGATCTCGCATATAGCTCTCGCCAACCACCAGAGGCCGCAGTTTGTGCAGACAATGTCATAATCTTCATACCGGAGAGAGTAGAAACCATGTTCCCGTAAACACAATCGAGTACATTCCGGTTTAGGGATAAAGGGAGCAATAGGATAGACGAATGTGTCCCAGTATGTGTTTACTCGCGCCGTCTGATATCTACACAGCAACCGAAACAACCCCTTGGCCAGAAACCTTGCTCGTTCCGATTTAATTGGGTAGTGATGTGAATCAAACAGTTCAAGAAAATGAGTAGCCATATCGCAGTTACCAACTAACATTGAAAAAACCCACAAGCTAGTGTCGAGATAGGTTCCGCGGGAACGTTACGAGTTAGAAGTGCGATACCTTGCTTAATGTCTTCCACCTCGGCAACAACCCGGAAACCTTCGAAGAAAATTGCCTGTTTGTTGCCAGCATCTAGGCATTTTTTGAAGATACGCCTGTGGATCCCTTCATTTTGGACTCTACCATTTGGGTGATGTGGTGCTTGAAACATCGTCGGATGCCAGCATAAGGTGAAGATGCTAGCTACCTTTAAAACTTGGGGAGAGAGCGCCGTTTCTAGACCTCGATGACCTGCCTTCAATATTGGAGCGAGGTACTCCAAACCATCAACTGCGAGAAAGCCGAGGATTCTAATCAATATTTCATCGGGTATATCAGGCATTTTTCGAGTTGCAGTCGTCATTTTCACTAGATTTTTCTAAAACAATGTTTCTTATGTGTTGCAACTTGTGGAGGGTACTCTAAATAAAGGGAGAGTTGTAGTTGGGAGTTGCAGATTTTTTAATAATTTATGGCAATGAACGGCGACATGCATAAGTGCGGGTTTTAAGCTTTATTTTTTTAAATCCGTGTTATGTAACCAATCAAGAAATATTCTGTAGTTTTCGTTTATTTTGAAAAAAAAAATTACTGTTGCGGTTTCCAAACAATCAATTAACCCATGAACCGCATATACCTTACCCAACTACCATTTACCCGGCGGTCTAATAAATTCCGAACTGAACAAAGCAATAATTTGATTTTTCTTTTTTATTTAATACTAATACAAGTTACAAATCAGCACATAATTCGACATAGAGAGAGGTCAAACTATAGCCTAAATACGTAGTAATCATTGTTCCATACAAACCATGTGTGAATATATATAGAATGCTAAGCAGAAACATATTTAGTTCACACTGTGACCAGATTTCGTAACTTAGTAATGATTACAAATACATCATATTAAACGTACTCATCAAGACACATCACATCCCTCTACTTACTTGTTAAACAACTCTTCTACGTCTTCGCATATACGAATTTTGTGGGTATCAGTTGTCACATCGCAGTTGCCAACTGGTGTCATGTCTGCCACTACGTTAAGCTGAGCGAGTAGTGAATAATCGAGATTGAGATAGTAGATTATACTAGTAGACTTCAAATCCGTAATATGGTTATGACACGTGTATACTAATAGGGGATGTGGGGGATCATATATGGTTATGATGTAAATGGGCCTAAAATGTTAACGCCCCATTAATATTCTCAAAACGACACTCCATCTATTTTGTTAGTGGATGTTTTAAAATCTTAATAATTAAATTAGTGGTTTGATGTCACCTCGCCATCTTGTCACGCAGTTATATCAAGTATCATTTATATCCATACCAAATACTTCCCCAACCATATCAACAAGTTCGTATTATAAAATCGTTTGCATTACAATGTGCACATAATACTTTCACTACAAATATGACCAACCCAAATCTTCCTGACGATCTGTTGGCGCGAATAGCTAAACTAATGGCAGCAAAACACTGGTGGTACATGCAGTCACTCCTACGTTCGGGAAATAGAGGCAAAAGTATAGTTTACCGTCGCGACGTCTTGAAAGAGGCAAACATCTTCAACATGTGCAGTGACCCCGATGATATCATGTTTGGTGGTCGACACAGGAAGTTTTTTGAAAGGTGCCTTGATGCGGATAATCCAACGGCCATATATTATGAAGGCCTTCGTGTTGCAACAAAAGATGGGGACATTAAAGGGGCCGTAAATTTACTCCTGCGTAACGTACCAACACATGCCGACGCTACTCTTGCGTCTGCCATGTTGTGAATCTGTAAAGGGTCCGAAGTCCAGGCGGGTCATTTGCTTCAGCTGTTTTCTATAAAACACTACCCACTTGACTCCGAAGAGGTCGGAGATATGTGTGAAGAACTCATCACTGAGCTTATTCACTATGGAGCATCACACAATACAACTTATGGTGTGTTTTTTGACTACCCTGATGATGGGGAAATAACAACTCCTTCTTGCGCACTAAAATGCGCGCTCTCAATGAGGAAGAAAGACATACTCAATATGGTGGGCCTTACAAGCATCGTTGCAGGAAATGCACAATCTGGTGGTGCGCTCGCCGAATTAGTCAAATGCTTTGGTAATTTTAACGAAACATGTTTGCATTTCCTCGTTTCCGTGTACACCTTATCTCCTATCAATTCTAATTTTAATATTAAACGAAGTATTTTGTCAGCGATGTACCTTTGCATAATAAGGCAAGCTAATAAAGGTAACCACGAACTTTGTTAGATGTGATAACTGGCTATTAGTTCAATGAAAACTAATAGTTTATCGAATATCTAATTCTGTACGATACATGGCTAAGACCTACATCAACAGTTACATGCCCGTGTAGCTTGAATTGAATTGTACCCTTTTATACTTAAAATTGAAACCACTATATTTAATATATACTATAGGGAAATTAACAATGTGTTTGTATCTATTAGTAGTCGTATTTAATGCAATGACATGTTGCAATTTTTAATGCAATGGCCAATTGATTTGATGTCCATATAAGTCAATTTTAATCGATATGACTTGCAGGGTTGTAGATGTCAAATATCAGTTATGTAATTTTACTTATATACGTACACGAGTACCAAAGAACCAACAGAGCTTGTTGAATACTTTTGGCGTGGCTAATAAAAAGAATTAAATCATTACATTTTTATATAAATATATTCCTATACAATCAGTACATTTTACTGTTAAATACCATCGAGTAAATTACCTGTTATAGTAAAAATAAAATTACCACTGTTCTCACTATATATAGATGTGTGTACGTAAGAAGATGTTTTATTCCCTACACACAGCAAATACCATCCACAGCCCATATCGTCTCCAACAAAAAAAAAAAAAAAAAAAAAACAATGAACACTCCTCCGAACGAGATATTCCTGGCCATCAAGCTGCCAAACCCTACAAGCCTCCTTGTCAATTTTATACCCGTATCTGTCACTCCTATCCCCGCCTTGGTCGAGGCGCTGAACACTGTCGACCTCCAAACTGTTCAACTTCGTCTGTTCATCACGTGGCCACAGTTCATCACTATGGAGTCTAAGTTCAGGCCCTACTTTCAGCTTCTCCTCTACAGGGGCCACATCGTAGCGAACTATCTTGAGGGCGTCAGGCTAGCTTCAAACTCCCCCACCTTTGCTGAAGGTATGGCAAAGCTACGCTATTTTGCACCAACGGATCCGTATACGAATTTCGCTTATGTGCTGTTCGCAACGTGGTCCGGCCAAGTGATGGAGGCCGAGGCATTTGGCAATATTTTCTGGTTCATGGTCCCTCACATGAACACCGCCGTTGAAGTCGCTGGCCTGGTTATGTTCCATGTTGCGAACCTCCATCTCCGTGGTCCCCTTTTTGAAGTGAGATCGTCGCCTTCTCTCCTCCACCACCATAGCTGTACTTGCAGTAGCTACCTCACCTGGTGTAAGTCCTGTTTTTTCTACTGGTATGCACAGGAGTTGCGCTCATTCTTTTAAGATCCTCTTTTCCTGTTTTTATTTTTTTGCGGCTTAACCTTAGTGACGACGTTTTCAATTAGGTTAATGTAGAAATATTATGTACTTGATGGTTGTTTTTTTCTTTTTGGAACCTCGAACCGTTATTCGGTGTATGCCGGAGTTTATTTTATAATCAACGTATGTATTCTATTTAGTGTTATCCCGCCATCGTACATGGTGCCACACCTATGTATTTGTGTACGTACAACGTAACAGGGCATCGTACATAAATACATTGTTGTACACGGTTCCAAACCAGTTCTATTGTGTGTGACGTGTACGTACACATGGACTAGTCCCGTTCATATCATTCTGTTTTATTTAATAACATACCCTACAAATTATCGATGTACGTACCACCGCTCATATAAGTTCACATGTACGTACCAGACGTATACAACAGCACATTAAAACAATAAAAAATAAACTTTAAAGAGCAGCCATTGGAGATTATAGAACTAAAGGATTTCACATATAGATTTCGCCAACCACCAAAGTCCGCAATTAGTACACAAGATGTCGTAATCTCGAAAGTTTATAGAGAAGAAACCGGATTGGATACAACAAATGGCGGCACAGTCCGGGTTAGGGATGAGGTGAGTAGATGGATAGACGAATGTATCCTTGTACGTGTTTTGAAGTGCCACCTGGTATGTAAACAACAGGCGAAACACAGACTTGCCTACAAATCTGACCCCATGCGATTTGAGAGGAAAGTGATGTGCATCAAATAAGTGAAGAAAATGAACCGCCATCTGTTCGCTTCCATATAACATAGAAAAGATACCACATGCCAGTGTTGCCTCAGCGTCTGCGGGAACGTTACGAGATAGAACAGAAATGCCTCGCTTGATGTCTCTCTCCTCCGCAACAATCCGGAGGCCCTCGTAGTAGATTGCAACTTTGTTTCCAGCTTTGAAGCATTTTTTGAATATACGCCTATGAATCCCTTTTTCTTGAGGGCCACCATTTGGGTCGTCTGATGTTTGGATCAATAACGGATGCCAACAGATGTTGTAGATGTTTGCATCCTTTAGAACATAGGGGTCGAGCACCGTCTTCAGTCCTCGCCGACCCGACTTTAAAATTGGAGCAAGGTGCGACAGCCCATCTACTGCGAGAAGCCTAAAGATTTCGAGTAAAATATCATCAGGGAGATATGGGAGCTTATTGTGTGCTTTCGCCATTTTTTCTTTTTTTTTTAGATTTCGTTATCGGAGCTATTATATATGCTTCAACAATAAAGGAGGTAGGTTGTGAAATTTGTATATATACTGTACAATATAATTAATGCAAGTGTCCTTTTAGCACAATGCATAATGAAGAATAAGTTAGACAGAGTAATTAGTTGGGAAAAGGTGTACGTAATGCTTAAGCAACATCATACTGGTTCACACGATAAAGGTTTTTCTCTCGTCGTCTCGGTAACCAAAAATATATACTGTACTCGTTGGGCAAAGTTTATAATTATTACTTGCTTAAAAAGTGATCAGTAAACACTATGATGAGATAATAGTCATTTCAAAATATAAGTAAGAATGACTTTCCACAAAAGAAGATGTCAAATCCCTGCATGTACTTGTCGCATTTAATGCTATAGCTATTGGCTGTTCCGCACGTCAAATTGGAAAGTTGTGTAGTTCGTATATAATTTGACTCAAATCCGGTTTGTAGAAAAAGACACGTTTCCGTACTAGCATATTTTACAAATAAATTTACACGAGTTCTCTAACTTTATAAATCAAATATGTGGCTGTTCAAGTGCAGAGCAAGGGCGAAAAGCATCAAGTCCTGTCATCACTTTATAAGTTGCCATTCAAGATAGATATTATTTTTAACTGCAGTTTATTTGTCTTTTTGTGGTTCATGCATGAGAAATACATGCATAAATTGTATACCTTTTTATTATGCTCTTCACCCTTAATCTAGACCTGAACAGCTAAATATTTGATCTACCTTTACTCTGCTTGTAAATCTGAAACCGCTAATAACCGAATATTATTTAAAACAAGCCCGATTAAACCATCTCTTGAAGTGTTTATCACAATTATGGTACAGGGTTTCGCATTGAGGGAAACCTAATTTTGGTCTATCGATGCTTGTTAATATTTATGAGTTTAATGGTTAAGGTGTGGGCTTAGCGATATCCTCTTTCGTTTTGGTCGGGATCTCGTTATTAATTAATGATTCCCGGTTATTTGTTAGTCTTGTAAATATACAAACTATACATATGTACGTATACTACATTGGGAAGGTACGTACATTTAGGATCTTATTAAACGGACACCATGGAAAGTTGAAAGGCCGCGCCGTATCGAGATTTCGCTCTCCGTAAATATTTAAATTGCTCTCAACCTTCGTCAATTCCTAACACAGTTTAAAGTAAGAGATATCCAAAATCTGAGATCACCATGAGCTTCAGAACCGATCGTATTGCTGAACTGGACCGCGAGAGAAGGAATTGGTGTTGGTGGATCCACGCCAAGGTGTTGAACGCTTGGTCGATTCACGAATGCTTTATAAAACGAGTTCTCCTCCTTGTGGACGAAGAGGTTAGTTGAACAAGTCTTTCTTATTTCGCTAAATCCAACAATTTTTGATGTATAACAATTTATCTGTTATGAAGGGTTCCACAATCAAAGTGGCGTTTCTACAGGGTGAATACCCAAATATCCTGCCAAACCCTGAAATCAGTTCCTGGTACGATATTCGGGAGTTTAAATTAATCAATCCAACTCTCAAGGAGAGGAATACTCATCACCCATACCAAATCAAGTTTACGCATGAGTCAACCATGGTTGTGATCCAACCTTTGAATCACAAAAATTACTTCCGCTTCGAGGATATCGATGATATAACTCGTGGCAGAGTTACTCATCCCGTTTCTTTAATATGTATATATTAATGTCCGTGGAATTATGAACTTGCGATGGTTGATGAGATTCATTTAGTGGTCAATTGGTCAGTTGAGGAGGTTACTTTTAAGTGTATCATTTGCAAAAGTACAAAATAAACGTTACATCCCCATTTTATTTTCCCCCCGTTAGATGTTTGTGGGTGCATCGTAAATGTGGACGTCATAAGGAGACGTTACGATGGCAGGTGTATTGAAGTTGTCTTCACTCTCCTGAATGGCAGGTTAAGGACATATATATATTTGAACTTCATAGGGTTAAATTTGAAAGCAACTGTGCGTTAATGCAGGAATGAAAGTGTCAAATGTCGTCTCACGGACACCTATGCCCATCAATTCCTCTCTGATTGGGAATCAAAGGGATGTCATGTTCTCCACAAATCCGAGCCAGTGTTTTGTGTCTTCCGGTTCTTTAAGGTTGGGAGTTATGAAGGTACGTCAGATGAAATTGATATTATGATAGAAGCAAATACATGTAATTTGTCTATCAACTCAATTACGTAAATGTGTGTAGGCGTACCATGTCTTGTACACACCGAAGCGTCTTCTAAATTCTTCATTCGAGCAGATTTCGAAGGACTTCGACATCACAAGGAGATGTAAGTTGATATTATATTAATACTTGGTATGAAAGCGTATGTGTTCTTATCTGTTCACAGTCTCACATGTACATTTAATTTTTTAAACTTATAGAAGTGAGTTTGCTGCACAACACCACATTAACAATGTGATGGGACACGATGGGACAACAATTGAAACAATTGCCCAGGAAGGAGAAAGCTCCGGAACCCATACAGAATCTGCACAGACGTTCGTCAGACTGTCCGCGGAATGAGGAATGAAAAACTGAGGAGAAATAGAAATCAAAATGTTGTTTTCTATTTCAAATATTGGTTTATTTTCCTGAGAATACGTACAATGGTTTTATTGTTTAAACGTACTCTATCCTTTTTATTTTATATTCTAATAATTATTGAAATTGAGATAGAAAATAATATGTAGAATTTTTAATATTAAAATTTTTATTATTAGTAGCTATTTCACAAAAATATTAGAAAATGTTCATTTGTTTTTGGACATTAAATAAAGTAAAAGAAATGACCGAATGCTTGTACTATCTCCTAATAATAAGTAGAATCTTTAATGTTGTATTGTCTTATCAGAAGGATAATTTATTCCCCACACCATAGTTGATGTACGTTGGGAGTCATAATATATTGTGGTAGCCGTCTACGTAGAGAAGCTTAAATAATCGTACAATCAATACAAGTGAATAGCAACCCTTTGGATTTATCTAGTTGAGAGGAAGTGATGATAATTACATAACTGGATACACATCAAATAAACATAATGATGAGAAAACTATCATATCTAAGCAACAATAAATACAACTCTCTTCGAAGTTGTCACATCAGAGAACCTACAAATGTCATAGTCTAGGCTTAGGGTTAGCTGATGGTTGAGTTACACCCGATATTTAACTAATTCGAATATAATGAATTTGAAATCCGATAACACGAAACTGACACGTGGTTAGCACTACTTATTTGTTTTAGTAATTCTAATCGAGTAGGCGTGCATGAGAGCTCATAAACCTAAAATGGGTTCCTTCGTAATTAAGTAGTTAACAATAGGGTAATTTAAAACGACGTCATATAGAAACTAGTATAAATTTCCAGGATTTTCGCCAAACTCCCCCACCACCTCTCACATCGTAGGTTTTATTAGTGGGCAGGCGGCAGTTTCCGTTTATTTGGTTCTGCACATACTGCACATACTGCACATATTGCTATTAACTCCCAAAAAATGGCGACTTCTAGCCGTAAGAAGACTGATCTGCCCGACGAGATCTTGATAAAAATAGCCAAGCATCTCGTAGTTGATGGGTTCTGGCGAGCAGGCCCATTATTAAAGGCTGGTTGGCGAGGAGTGGATACGGTGCTTGCCCGAGATGTTCCGAAGGTTGCCAGCATCTACGAAATCTGTGAACATCCTTCTTCATTCCAAACGACAAGGAAGCCAAATGGTGAACTCCAGGAAGAAGGGATTCACAAGCGTATTTTCGAAAGATGCTTGGACGCAGGGAACAGAATAGCAATCTACAACGAGGGGCTACGGATCGTTGCCGAGGAGCGAGACATTGAGCGCGGTATCGCACTACTAAAAAAGAACGTTCCCGAAGATGCCGAGTCCACTCTCGCATGTGGAATTTTCTCTATGTTATATGGGGACGAGCAGATGGCGGTTGTTTTTCTTCACCAATTTGATGCACATCACTATCCACTCCAATCAGAGGGAGTACGGCTTATCGGGGAAGATCTGTTAAAACGGTTGAGTATGTTTAAGACGGCGCGTAAAAACACGTACAAAGATTCTTTTGTATATCCCTCCAGTTCGTTGATCCCTTTCCCGAACTGTGCCATGAGTAGTTGTTTGAGATGGGGCAGGTTATCGACCGACACACGTTATTATGACATCATTTGTGTAAATTGCGGAGTGTGGTGGGTGGGCAAATCTATATGTGAAATCCTCTAGGTGTATCGTCGGTTCCCTTCTGTGATGCGTTTCTCCTCGCCACGTATGTTTCATTAGATAATTAAATTACTATGTAATGAAGATGTTAATTAACGTGTATGCCAATATCTGTCGTTTTGGGCGTTTTGCTCCTTTTGTTCTGAAAATGTGTACTAGATGTCGTTCTGCTCCTTATATTCCGGAAAAAGGTCTAAAATGGCAATTCCCTAGCTTCGAACCATCCATATAGACGACGTGTACTTAGTTTCACCGGGCAAACACACAAAACTATCAACTGTGCCGGCCCAACCAATTTTGCCCATTAACAAACAGTAGGAAAAAAAAAGTTCCTACTACAACTTTACAAGGGCTCGAACTCGTGACACTGAAGGACAGTCAAGTCCAATCCTACCACTGTACCACCGCACTTTTTATGATATTGATTCCCCTAAAATCGCTAATATAATTTGTAGCATAAAGCCCTTGATTTACGGGCTTTATTAAAGGACCGGCACTGTATCAAGCTTACGACGCCGTTCGTATCTAGTGGAAAACGACACAACTTGGAAAAGTTCATGTTGTTTTAGAATACAAAAAACGGCAGAAAACAGAATGTTCTATAAAAGCTAACCGAATATAATCGATATCTTATAAAATTCAGGGAAATTAGGGTTCATTGAACTGATTTGGGGGAAACAGAGAGAGCTGCTGCCATAGATGTTGGATTAGATTTAGAGAGTTGGATATTCGGTTAATAGTTTAACGTTCCTCTTTTCTTTATTTTCCCTCCTTCAATTACGTTATCAGTTTCGTTCTTAATGTCTGCTTTGGCAAACACGAGTCCAGTCGAGTATGACGATGCGGAGTATGGGATCCCGGCTGTTTGTTACTGTGGTGAAAGGCCAAACCTACAACCTTCTTTTACAAGGACAAACCCAGGGAGGCTCCACTACACTTGTAGAAATAGAGAGGTAAGTAACGTACAGTTTCCCCGAGGTTGATTAAAGATCAGATTTATTTGCATAACTTGAGGTTTTCGTTTTAACAAACATTATAAGGAAAAAATTGCAGGATGGGGACTATCACATTTTTAAATGGTGGGATGAAGCTATGATGGAGGAACTGAAAACAGTGAAGGAAGATCTTCTAAAGTTAACTAGTTTGAATCAAATGCGTGAAGCGCTTCAGGGACAAAAAAGGAGATTGCTAACATCTTAAATATGCACAAGGAAAATCAGATGGAGTTGGAAAGGATAAAGGCGTTGATTGCGTACAAGAGTTATGGATTAACTATGGAATTAAAACTGACCAATGTGTTTGTTGCGACTTTGGTCATACTAGCAACAATGACCTATTTTTTAAAGTAGTTTGGTCGTTTTATAAGTAGTACTTTGGGTTGTGGTTTAATTGTTTAACATCAAGTTATAAACGTTTTATTTGGTTTACTCCCATTTTTTTCTCGTCTAAAAAAAAGACTGTTTGAAACCTTGTCGTGTTATTATTATCGACCAAACCCTTGAAATTAAACATAAACATAAACATTTGTACACGTTTGTACACATACGTGTAACATTAAAGGTTGGCACTATTAGGTAGATGCTTACCAAATAAAAATATATAATTAACTATGCGTAATACACACAAACATTTTACATCAAATTATTCCTATCCACCTAAGATAGATTCTTGGGATGTAGGTAATAAAGATAATATAAAGAGTCCAGCAACGTGGTTTAGAAGTTTGGAATGTAAGCAACATTGACAAATGGAAACATAGGCTACGAATCGTCGTCACTCCGCTCGCGCTGGTCGAAGTATTCCAACCGGAGTTTGAAATCTCTAACCTCAGGGAAGGGTGGTTCAAATATCACTTTAGAGACACCCGGTTGACTAACCACTTCCATCCCTCCTGCGGTGTGGAAAAATAAGGAAAAAGGGTAACCAAAATTAGTTTTATGCAGTAATCTTATATTTAAAAGGTGATTGAATTGTTTTAAATACGTTTGCCTAATCAGTACCTCCATCCTTAAACTTGGACCTCCAGAATCGCAAGACTACAACTGGTTTGCCTCCGCATAGCCAAATATTGCGGACGAAATCATCGACCATCTCATCATACGCCACACATTGCAAGTGATGACCCCTACACACAGAGAGACCTTACGTTAATATCCCGGTATATCTTTAAAGTGTGTGAAAGCTAATAATCGCGAAAACGACTCACTCAAGATTCGTCAATGAAAACCGTATCAACCGGGTTCTCTCGGCAAAACGTGGAGCAGTTGGATCGTCCACCAATATTCTTCGTTTGGCGTCAGTAACCGGGTCCACCAATATTCTTCGTTCGGGTTCTATGGTGTCATGTCATTAGAATTTTGGTACTGGATATGATATTACAAACTGGAACAACACAATGCAACGTTACCTAAGCAGCAGTTCTGGGTCCAACGAGGCCATCGTTCGTATATTTGGTCGAAGGGGACGTAATCGATGTAGTGATTGGTCGACAAGCAACGAGTGTTGTCCACAACCGTGTCAGCAGTGAATTTGATCCGGTAGTTGGAAGCCACGACCTTCACAGCGGATGTGTCGTCAGTGACGACGAAATTAGAGAAGGTTTTCCACAAACCCTCCTCAATCTCCGCACAGAACTGGGGCAACAGGTCCTCGCTGATTGTTGCCTGCATCTTATCTCCCTACGGTGGGGGAAAAAAGTTCAACCATGATGTACATGTATCATTTAATATTAAGTGCATATAATATGATGATGAGACGAGTCACTTACGAAAACATCTGAAATAACCATTTCAAAGGTGACGATGTTTGCTTCTCTCTTTCTCCACTTGCGGATAATCTTAACAGAAACCTTCCAATCAGATCGCCACGTCTGGAGATCAGATAGCCTGTCGAAATGCACCATGACTTTGTTGCACTTATGTTTGCTTTGGGATGTGATATTTTGGTTTTTGAGAGACGAATACATAGTTCACTGGGTGTGAATTTGTCTTCTTATATAAGCAGCGAACAAACACAAATGGATTATCAATATTATGGCTTTTCAAATGTCGTGACTGCATTCCATACAGATTCATCGCATTTAGATATTTAACATGTGTAACTGCCGGTTAAGCGAAGACGAGACATCGCATGCACTACTTAATTATGACCCTATAGTCGACGTTATATATTGGCGGAAAATATATTGGTTCATTTAACAAACCAATTCAATGTAAAACTTTATAAAACATCAAGGAATAGTGAATGATGGTTTAACCAGACGAATAAAGGCTGATATATAGTGTAAATGAACCAATAACGTTGCAGAACTGTATAATTTGAATAAAAATATTTAAAGAAAAGCTCAGCCATTGCACTGTTTATAAATAAAAAATTATTTAAAAATAGTTTAGTAGTAGAGGCAAAATCTTCCTTAATAGACGGAAAACTGAGGCCTCAGCTGCGATGGCGCATTCGGATATCCGATAGGGTTGTTTTACATCCCGATTTTTTGAATTAAGGTGTTTAGATCTGGGATAAGTACTACAAAACGACACTCCATAGAAGTCGGCGACGGAACATTTAAGGAAGAAGAGATTACAGAGGTCGGGTGAAATCAGAGAAAGGCGACTAGTTTCGATCCCTCTTTCATCACCGGTGTTGAATCAGAAGGTAAGTGTTTCTCTTGGCTTCTTACTTTAAATTAGAAGAGAGATTGTACCCCCAAATTCTATATTAGGTTGGAAGAGTATATAGCAAATACATTTAAGAATCGCTTTGAGTAGCCCAGGATGTGAAATCGATTAATAGTAGTGTATCTGTGGCGGGCAGAGGATAAATAACCGTAATCGTCAACAGAATTAACCTTTGGTAGACATTGGTATTAGGGTTCATTGGTTTAGTGTACGTACATATTAATATGTATGTTACTTCATGGTGATAGGATGGATCCCGAGGCTGTAGAGATCGTTCCTCAATTGAGCTTGGATCTACCGAGGAGGTTATTTGCTCTTGACCATTACCCTCTCAAAACCAAGATAAATGCGTTTTCAAAACCGGAATATCTTTCTACAATATCGAGGGTGCTGAGTGGAACAAAAGAAATGGAAAACTTGTTAGAGTCTCCATTTGGGCAGCTTTTTCGTATCCCTGCTAACAAGATCTCGTTCTCCGGTAAACTAGTTCATGGATTTGTTTGCCGTCAATTGGTGACCAAAAAGCGGCATGTGATGTGGATTGTGTTTGGTGGCAATCCAATCAAGCTTGGATTAAAGGAATTTGCAGAGTTGACAGGTCTCGAATGTGGAAATTATCCAAAAAAGAGAGATGTGGAAAGAGCTACAAAAACGAAAAAAGGATGTAAGACTGTTTGGGAAGTTCTATTCGGGGAAAACATAGAACCAACGATCTCCGAGTTGGTCAAAAGGTTGGAGACTGAGGAAATGGAAACGTGGCAGAAACTAGCTATAGCGCTGATAATAATAGTTGATGGAGTTCTAACATGCGCCACGCAACCAGTAAAACCAGATCCGAAGACAGTGGAGATGACCAAGAATATTGATTTTTTTTTCAAATATCCATGGGGAAGGTTGTCATTTGAACGGACGCTGGAGACTATTACAGGATTTAAATGTCCAGCAGACGTAGACAGCTTAGTAAAAACTTTCAAGCAACAATCAGTTGCTGTTCATGGATTTCCTCTAGCACTCCAGCTGCTGGCTTTCCAATCTGTCCCAGCAATTGCTAGATTAGTACCATCTGACGTTCAAGATGAGGCGTTTAATCAAAGATCGATCCACAATCTGGCTAAACTGCGGCCAATCAAGACAGCAGACATCTTCGCATGCGAGGCTGCTGAAGAGGTATGTACTTGGTTGATATAATACGTTAACGACCTGAATCTATCAGTTTTGTTAAATGTATATATATTTGTAATCATATTATAGGTGGTTATTAGACGGATGGTTGGTAGTGGGGAGCATTGTGATAGTGGAGAATTGGAGTGGTGTGACAAAGAGGAAGACCATCAAGTTGACAACATTGAAAATCTTATTAAAGCTGGCCACAAATGGGATGAGACAATATGGATGGGAGGTGATGATAGGTGTCCAAAACAGACACGTCCCGAAGAGAAAGGTATTAAAAACATTTATACATTACAAAGGGCTTCACTATAAAGATAATTTTTTTTAAAATTAATGGGGACATTGGTGATATAGTTACAGTTGACTGTCGGAAGAGGAAAAGAGCAGACACCGCAACAATTGACAATAAAAAAGAGAAGAGCACGAGAACTGATGGGCGACCGGGGGGTATGCCCATTGTTGATGAATGTTTGGACGATGACCAATTTGAAAGGTATGCAGCGGAACTAAGCCGGTTCTACAGGAAACAAGAAGCACTGATGAAGGAAAATCAGGCAAACATGGAGATTTTCGTACGTACAGAGATCCGCAAGGAGATAAGAGCTGCACTATTGGAGGTTAAAAGAAACGAACATGGGGAACCTTCTTACGCTTCGCAAACAGTTTCAGAGAAGAAGTATTCAAAAAAAAAGAAGAGGGAAAACTAGAAGAGGGAAAACTATAAAGTTTCGAAGAATGATTTCAGTAATGGTTATGAAAAAAAAGGGAGAGAAGGTCAGAAACAGGGGATGCGCTGACACTGCTAAGGTTGATATGACAAATAGCTTAAGGGTTGTAATTTTTTCACTACTTACATATATTAAATTATGTTGCTATCATGGTGTGCACAGGGTGATCGGAATACTGATGGTTCGAAGGATGCCATAGATGGTCAACACTCTGCCACTGGTGATTCTTTAGTTGGAGGCCAGGTAATGGACAACAAGATCCTCTTTAGAATGCGACTCAATCAACGTAATGGGGGTGTTTTTGCTTATGCACCTATCATATACGCTTTATATATTTGACCGTAGGATACAACCCGTACTCATATTAATGAGTGGGTAACCGATAATAACGACTGTGGCATGAACGAACCATCCCCGGCCAATGGAGTTAATGAGTGTCGCCAAGATTATGACGCGGGGGACATTGCTGTCGAGCTATCACCAACTAAAACCGTATCCGATGTAAGTATTTGACACGGAATGGAGATTACAACACTATATTCGTAATAAAGCATTGTCCACCTTTAATTGAACAGATATTGCTGCAGCTGAATACTAAAATGGAACCTGATCTGCATTGTAACAAAATGGTAGGTTAGGAAGTAACCATAAAAAGGATAACCATCTGTGGGTCTCATATATATTCGGTTATTTGTTTATCTGCTCTAATCTACACGTGTGAAAAATTGAGCTTGTACCAAGATCCTACTACGAACACGCGTCTTATAAGTTTCATTATTTTGAAAAGGAGGATGGGGAAGAACTGCATCAAGAAGGCGGGAAAGTCGAGTGGTTTAACAGTAACAGAGGGGACATAAGACGTCAGGAAGGCGAGTCAGATGAGGGTTGTAACAAAACCAAAATACCTATAGAAAATGAAACTGCAGTTGACGGTCAACAAGAGGCAAGTGTCTAACTTTGATGATTTCGAGTATTTGTGACATTAGTGTACGTAAGTATGAATCTATGTACGTACATCTTATTAGGCCAAAGTCGAAGCACTGCAAAAGGAAAGCGATGGCGAGGAGGGCTGTAACAAAACTGATGGACATGTACAAATAGAAACAACAGTTAACCTCCAATAGTGCAAAATTATTTTTTATTTCGAATATTTGCCATATTTATAGTGTCTACTTAGATGGTCCAGTCTACGTCACAACTAATCTATGTACGTGCATCTTATTAGGCCGGAGACCAAGCAATACCCAACAAACGCGATGTCAAAGAGGGCTGTAAAGAGACTAGAGGTCAACCAGATCAAAGTCCCGGGGAGGAATGTATTCCCGGTGACTCAGACAATTTAGTGCCGCAGTCGGTTATTATTGTGGATGAAACAGGACGCGCAGAAGTAGTGATAATGGAGATACGTGCGAGTCAACCATCCGAAGCCATAGTGATAAAAGCAGGGTCGGTTTTATACGACCCTATGGAAGATGTTGCTGATGGGAAATTCGCCAAATTCACCGAGATGATAAAACAAGATAATGTGTAAGTGTAGTATATATTACTCCGATGACATATTGATATGCTCAATCATTGATAGAGGATATTCATAATTACAAAATTTCGCAGGGTACACACCTTTTTCGGATTCCGCAAGGCAGATATCCTATTCTTCTCTACTCTTATATCGTCCCAAAAATGGGTCCATAGTCAGGTACATATTTTAAACTTAAACTACACGATTTTGGGGTGTTCATGGTTTCTTGTTGGATTTAAATCCGACCGGTTTGCGTTTAACTACATCTGCAGCACATGGAGATGATTGCCCTAACGCTGTGGCACAAAAACGGAGAATAAATGATAAAACAAAGGACCGTAATTTTGGACTCCGTTCTCTTTTACGAGTTGACAAGAGGATTCCAAGCATTCAACAGGAGCACGGCGAAACGGAATTTCAGATGGGACAAAGTACTCATTGACATCGTCAATGGGGAAAGGATGCACCACGAACCAAGGTTGAAGTGGGTTACAGATGTCGACGTTATATATGCTCCAATGAACTGGAAATCTAAGCATTGGGTAGGAGTGGGCATAAATCTTATAAAGAGACATGTTTCCATTTAAGACCCTTTGATGACCTCCTCTAGAGAAACTCTTGCAATATCCCGGATCAAGCCGGTGTGTGAGATGATACCGTACCTACTTCAGAGGGTTATCGATGTCAATTACCCTCTCGATCCATTTATCGCTGAAAGGGTTAGCCAAGTAGGACAAAACTTGAGGACGGGAGATTGTGGACCTTTTACTATGAAGTTTTTAGAACTGTTGAGCATGGGCAAACCGATGACTGATTGCTTGAAGATCACCGACAACAATATTGACAATTTCCGAAAGAAGTTCGCGATGGACGTCTACGAAGCTGCTATTGGTCCGATAAATTAAGTAGCGAATAAACATTCTTCCCGGTTGTACTTATTACTTTCACGCAGGTGGTCCATATGATCCGTAACAGTCTGTTAGGATGATTATGGTTCGCTGAATTTGAATACAATTTAATCACATCACGCTCATCATATCATAGGATTGCCAGTAGGGACAAGTTAGTGTGCTCAAAATGGATAGAAACTAAGCACCAACCATGGACCTAAAAATCAAGTCTATAAAGTTAGAAAATCGATTGTACGTACACTGATGAATATACGTACGTGTGTACACAGACCATAATAAGGCAGTTACTTAGTTGATGGTACGTACACATATGAATATACGTACGTGTGTACACAGACCATAATAAGGCGGTTACTTAGCTGATGGTACGTACACATCTGATAAAGGCCTAACATATACTAATACTGGTTACAACGACGTCATAATGATACATATCTAGACCCTCCAATATACAAAAAACACTACACCTGAAGAGGGTTTACAAACAACCGATAGGAGCTATGTGAGTGACCAGACCTCGGAAAATCTAAGAACGACATCCTCAAATCCCACATGTTACCAAAAAAATGACCAAACACGCATCTTTTATTAGCAACACGCGTAAAACCAATCTTCAATTTTGCAAAATCATACTGCTTCGGAAATGTACATGGAACCTCTTCAACTTTTTGATCCCGAGTTGAACTCAGCTTCCGGATAATCTACTGTCTCCGACATAGCATCTAGTTGGAGAAAGCAGTCTCGGTCTGGGACCTCATCAAACACGTCTGCAGCAAGTTTCATCCTAATAGAAGGCATGGCCGCATCACATAGGCCTGTGTAATTTACTCCAAGAGCTATACACTCTAAGCACTTCAATGTGTACACACCACAGTCACCTTGTTGATAGTTCTGTGGGAGTGTTTTCACCCGGTAGTAACTAAATGCCGCCGCCCCGATATGCTCATCTTTGTACCTCCGGTTATATGCTTGTATCAAGCGTGGGATCATTTTTGCAAACGGTTTGCACTTCTTTTGTAGACTCTCGTCAGTTCTACCGCTGTTTATGCTATCGTAAACTCTTAGCCTCCGCTAGACTAAGTCAGCTTCGATGGCTACCCAATGGTTGTTATCGAGGTTATATGGGAAGAGCAGGGTGTCTACATCATCAACCCACACCTTGTTTGTCATTCCGTATTTTGGCAGCCTTCCCACGTACGTCTCAAAATAACCTTCTCCAAAAACCCATTGATTAGAGGCTTCCATTTTAGAAAAGGATCGAGAAAAGCAATACGATCTGTTTTATATGGGGATGGCGTTTGCGTCCCCCTAATACGGAACATATGCATACATGTAACCATGTGCTGCAACACGAGTGGCATCTATCAGGCATTAGTATACCATAGTTAACTACGTCAAATGTTATGCTACGAAGCTTACCGCATCCCATAACCTGCCGAATGTTGTAGTTGGCCACAATTGTTTAGGGGTCAGGAGGCGAAAATAAAATTCGGCATTTCCAGTGCAAGGTACTTTAGCCCTGAATACCAAAATTAACAAATCAGTTATAGATCGTAGTCCTCAAATCCGAATATAGACACTAATTATATACAACTCTAAATGAAGACTTACAAATCATCAGTTAGGAAGGACATCAGCTTTGCAATTTTCTCAGGACTTGCCTCACTAAAAGGATCGTACACTGCGGGAGATAGGACTACAATATGGCTTTCACGTCGGGTCATTAATGCAGCTCGCATTGATTCGTCATTAGGGTTTAACCCTATGTATATGCCCACTGGATCTACTAATAGAAGATCAAGCTCTCTTGATGGAGGAAACACCTTTTGTAACAAATATGCAAAATACCTGCCTTTCTCCTTATCTTTCACTGTATGAGACGATGCAGGACTGCTGGTCCCCTTGGTTAAATCCACAACAGATTCGCACTTTCGATCCGACGAGCCAGGGTTACCACCACTTACCGGATGGATAACATTAATAGGAACGGGTTGAGCACCTGCTCCATCAACTTTGTCATTATACTTTGCTCTTTTATCGCATTCCTCAGTCTCCCAACTCTGTACTCTTTTAACACGATGTACACTGTCTACCCTCTGCTTTGGAATTCGCTCTACACTGTCCTCTGGTTCGATTTTAATACTCCCAGACCACATGAACTTATCCTTAATGGCTAACGGATTCCTAACACAACTAGCAACTTTATAACCATCCTTGTCCGAATGCTTTATCTGATATAGCCATGACTTGAAACAAAAGACATGTATTTGACGTTATATACAAGACATTTGAAATATAATATGACGCTGTTAAACTAGAGACAAAGTATACAAATTGCTAAATTGTGTGTACGAAAAAAATCATATATCAAAATAATTACAAAATTATACAACTTCACAAAACTGAAATTGATATTGTTTCCTCGAATAGATAAATACATAGACTTCATACTGAACAATAGATATATAATAACAATTTTATCAATACGGTACGCAGATCATACCTCCTCTATATTTTGTTCGTCATTTCTTAATGTAAGAGGTCCTTGCGTATGCGCTCCTCCATCCGTTGTGTTGATAACAACTTTCTTCAATAGTTGAACGTCACTCTCAAAGTTACCCATCCTACTCTCCATGCCTTGAAGTTTGAACACAACTTCCGCTATTGCTCTAGAAAACGATATCTGAATATTATCCATTTTCGCCCCTAGTGTTTCAACCATAGTAAATAACCTTCCACTACCATCTTCACCCTGCACACCTGAATGCTTATCTCCAGACGCCTTCTCTGCTGAACATTTGTCCCCAACACTTTCTTTCTGGTCCTTCGCATTATTGGGGACTTTACGGATGCTGGTTGGGGCGGTTTCAAGGAAATCATCGTCACTTACCCCTGCAACATGTTGCCTCCTCTCCCTCTTCTTCGTATGTTCCCCCTTCCTTTTTTTTACACAATCCCATTCTCTTTCATCCACTTCGCCATTGATCACGTCTAACAGCAGATTATCCAGTTTCTTCTTCAAACCTTCTCCTACACCATACACACAGTACTGTCCTGGCCAATCTGGATATATGAACTCCAAAGGTTTAGGTACTAAATGCTTCACCTGAAGCTGCATTTCAGATACCATAACTTTTAATAATCTATCACAAAGAAAAAATGCAGACAAATAATGTATACGTAAAATGAAGGCATACCTCCCCATTATTAAGGAGTTTGCTCCCGGATATGAAGGCTTCGATATCCTTCCTTGGCCTCCCTCCTCTCCACCTTAACAGAGGCAAATCTACACCTTCTCTTACATTCCCGTAGCTAGCCCCCATCACCTTCACGCTCTCAAATGCCCATATCAGCAATACATGGACACATCCATGGAGGGTATAAGCATTGTTAGGTAACCCAAGGACTTTGATGGAATCAACTAAACTCTTGAATCCAACCCTACCCCATTGAAAACTCTCAAATGCTTCTTCATTCAACGCCCTTTTAGCGTATTCCAGAGGAATCCGACTGTTCCTTGATAAACCAAGCACTCCAACATGAACAAGATACAACCGAGCTATCTGCGTCTTCATTTCATCAGACCACCCACGGCAGCTTCTCAAACCCTCAACTAGCTCCTCCCAGTTGGGTCCATTAAAAGCGTTCACCTTTAAAGCCGCCCATAAAGGTGTATGATCGACTTCAAACTCTGTTTCATCAATCTTCTCACAATTCAAACCACTTATTTCTTCATATTCATATAGAGAGAACCTCAGCGGCTTTCCTCCAACCAAAAACCATACCTCCGAAGGAATGTTTATTGCCAATTGATTGGACAATAGATAATGGATGGTCTTCCCACAAAACAGGTAGTCAGATTCGGCTAGATCCAATAGAACTCCCAGCTGCGAATTCTTTCTTATTTTGTCATACACCTCATCACCAACAAAGCCTTTCAAACCACCAAGATTGGACAAACTACAATCATGGTGCATGCTTCTCATCGGCAGTGGAAAATTACCAACCCCATACAACCTACTTGGATACCTCTTGCTTGACCCCATATCTACGACAGAAGCTTTAGTTTAGTTATTAATTCAATATCACAAAACATTTGTTGCTTAGATTAGCAACGAAGCAACATGAAGTCACACAAATATCTTCCGAAAAACAGAGCTCAACAACATACAGAAAACTAACATACAATATACAAGGCCTACTATGTAATACGGTATAAGAAAACAGTAAGCAATAGAGACTAAACCTCAATATAGAAATTTACCTTTGAGCAAATCGCTTTATTTCCCTCCTCCTCTACTTCAAACCACCTCGCCGTCAACTCGCCGTCAGTGGTCCTCCAGCCAAACGTCCTCCACACAGATTCTTTTCACGCCGCAAGCTATCTAAAAATAGCTGATCTCAACCCAACAATCGTAAGACAAACAACACAAAGATTCAAGGGATCGACTTAGGTTTATGATCTTTTTATTTTCCCCTTTTAAGATCTTCGTTTTAAAAGAGAATGGCATAAATCGTAATAAAACACACAACTCAGATATAGAAGTAATTTACAAACTTTTATGTGTTATTCTAGTAAGACAGAAATCTCAACGTGTTAGTCTAGTAATAAACCTACTTTTATGCAATATTCTAGGTAATTTCCCTATATTTTAAATTTAGAAATGAATTTTATAATATGAGTTTTAAAAAAATATATTTGTTTCTTTTTGTATATGGTTCATAATGTTCGGATGCAAAATAAAATAAACAAAACATATCAGAACTTTTTTTAGTGGAAGTAATTAAATCCCTCAAAGTTTTGTTGTTTTAGATTTTATTGTTTTGTGATAAATTGTTAGGTTCTTAGAGCATCTCCAACCTCACTCTATTTTAAAGTCAAAACTCTGTTATAGATTAACATTTACTCTAACCGTACTCTATATCTTACTCTAAAATAGAGTAAATGGTAGGATTACTCTATATACAACTTTAATTTTTTACACTAACTCTATTTTTTAGTATAATATAGATTGACATATTGAAAAAACTATGCTCTATTTTAGAGTAAAAAATAGAATATATATTGGAGATACTCTTAGAAGACATGAGATTTGTGCAGAGACCATATATCAGACATTCGAAACGAAAACTGAGTATTGAAAATTGTTTACAAATATTACCAAATAAATCTCATCTTTCTCTATATCTTTTCCAAAGTTGTAATATATGGATGCGATCAAGACTTATATGATCGCAAAGAAAAATAATTGATAAATATTTATCTTTTTGCGAGTGGTTTTACAACTTTATATATTCTTTAACTCAATCTTGATATTTGATTTTCTTTTTGACTCTACCATATGTTGCTATGGTTTGATTTTCTTCAGTTAGCCTCCTAACAAATATCTTGTGAATTAGAAACTCTATATGAATGCTTAGAATACTTCTATGATGATGTTATTTCTCGGTCCTTGTCTCTATTCTTATTCATTATGTTCTTTTAATTGTCAAAAAAACGATCTCTCCAACATGTCAATTGGTGTAGATTGAAGGGAAGACAAAATTAGAAAAGTTGATATCAACAATAGATACATTCCAATTATTTTTCTGACATAACTACATTTCTAATTTATTTTAACTTACATCTAAATGCTTTTTTTTAATTAACTATATTAAAACTTATAATATCTATATGTTGACTTTTCCATCAGATTTTGATGATTTTTAAATAAGATATGTGAGGAAAAAAAATCAGACTGACTAAAATTCATCCAATCAATAAACTAAACTTCTAAAACCTGAATTTTGTACTATACTAATGAGGTTATGAATCTAGACAATATGTTTTACAAGGTAACAGAAGAATCACCAATGATTATTTTGAATATTTAATTACTGTACTCATGATTTATCATATGCTCTAGCTTTTACTCTATAATCTTGTAATCACCCTTAATATTAAAAAATTAGAATAATGCATATTAAAATATGGCTCATGTCATAAAGACAGTCAAACTTTAACTTATAATTAAATCTAATTTAATTTTATCTGAGTTTTGTCTTTAGTACAATATATATGATTATTGGATATAATGTGATTTTTAAATATATTAGAACATATTTTATATTTTTAAATTTGTCTGTCATAAATTAATTTGGCTTCAATTTTTATTTTAAAAGTATGAAAACTTTTTTTGTTTTAATTGGTTCGATCAGTAGTTTCATTTTTATCTGAGTTTTGTCTTTAATACAATATATATGATTATTGAATACAATGTGATTTTTTAAAATATATTAGTACATATTCTATATTTTAAAATTAGTCTATCATAAATGAATTTGGTTTCAACTTTTACTTTAAAAGTATGAAAACTTTTTATTGTTTTAATTGGTTTGATCAGTAGTTTTATTTTTAAGTTATATGGTTTATGCTTTCATTAGGAAATCTTATATAATATGAGAAGGTTTTTTCTAATTTTGCATGCCAATGCGACACTTGGCGCTCTATATTTGTGACATATGTCTTTCTTACTAATCATAAGTTAAACATTTTTTACATACTTTATTTTATTTATATCTTATATGATGTATAGTTTGCTTTAAAAAAAATTACTTTGTTAGAAAAAATATTTCTTCCAACTTTTTAGTTTTAACATATAATATATCTTATATAATATGAGAAGGTTTTTACTAACTTTGCATGTTAATGCGACACTTGGCACTCTATATTTGTGACACATGTCTTTCTTACTAATCATAAATTAAACATTTTTTACATACTTTATTTTATTTATATCTTATATGGTGTATAGTTTGCTTTAAAAAAAATCACATTGTTACAAAGACATGTGATAAATGAACTTGGTTTAAAAAAATTAGTCTATTTTAAAAAAATAGACTATCATAAATGAACTTGGTTTCAACTTTTACTTTAAAAGTATGAAAACTTTTTTTTTGTTTTAATTGGTATGATCAGTAGTTTTATTTTTAAGTTATATGGTGTATGCTTTCATTAGGAAATATATTATACTAGATATTCACCCGCGGTACACCACGTGGCTATATTTTTTTATCTAGAAATACAAAATCTAATTACTTTATTATATTAATTATATATGTGAATAATATCTTTTGTATTTTTAAAATGTATTATAGTTTTACATCAATATATTATGTAGTTTATAATTTTCATTGTCTATATGTAGTGGTTTATTATATAGTTAGTATATTCTTATTGTTTATTAAATTTAATTTAGTCAATAAATATACTATTTTTTATTTTTCTTTTTTATTTACAATACAGAGATAATAGTCTTATATTTTTTATAATTTTTGTTGTTTTATCTCTATATAACTAAACACTTTGTATTTATTGTTGTGTAAGTAGATGAAAATAGCAGAGTATTTTTTTTTGTAAAATTTGATTTATACCAATTGTTTTTTAGTATGATCAAAAATCTATATATTGTATTATATATTAGCTACTGAAAACAACAAAGAAGTAAAAAAAAGAGTTAATAATATGTGTTAATTGAGGCCCAAAAATATTAGTCTCATGTCTTTTTGTACGAAAGATAAAACAAAGGGTGAATTAGGTCAGTAACCAAAACAAAAAAACTATAGTAGTAAATAACACTATATTTAAAAAAATTAGAAAATTAAGATGAGGGCAGTGGAAAATTACCAATGGTGGTGGAGGACAGTGGTGGCTGGCCGGAGATAGTTGCCCGGCGGTGGTTGGCCGGCGGTGGCTGGCCGGAGGTAGCTGGTCGGCGGTAGCTGGCCGGAGGTGGCTGGCCGGAGGTGGCTGGTCGGAGGTGGCTGGCCGGAGGTGACTGGCCGGTGGTGGTTGGCCGGCGGTGGTTGGCCGGAGGTGGTACTCCGGCGGTGGCTTGCCGGAGTAGCCGGAAAAGTTCGCCGGGATTGTTCGCCGGAAAAGTTCGCCGGAATTGTTCGCCAGAAAAGTTCGCCGGAACTGTTGGCCGGCGGCCGGTGGCCGGAGGCCGGGGGTAGCGGTGGCCGGAGGTTTGGCTGGAGGAAATCTAAACCCTATAAGCACATTGGGAACCCTAGTGGTGATGGTGGTAAAGAGGTGGTGGTAGGAGGTGGAGATGGTGGTTTTAGGGGGTGGGGAAGGTGGTGGTAGGGGGTGGGGATGGTGGTGGAAGAGGGTGGAAGGAAATAGTAAGGGCAAGGGTAATATAGTATATATTATAGTTTTTATAGAGTATATTAGTTATATATGGTTAGAATAGTTAGTGGGTTAATTATAATTTTTTTGTTGGTTATTGAGTGCAAATTCCCTAAAACAAATCTTATTTTGTTTTTTTGTCTCGACAAACAATTATACCATTTTTCTTCTTTTCTTATCATCTCCGGCTATCTGGTTTTTGAAAAACTGAGAAATCAGAATTTCATTGTTATGATTCTTCATTGTTTTTAATAGAAAGAACAGACTAATTTAGTTTTCGTTTTACATCTAAAAACGTATGACGTATATCCAAAAATTCAGATCGTTTTCATCCCCAGAATTCCAGATCTATTTCGATCTAGAGCCAACGAAAGCGAACCCATGTATCTTTCTCTCTATCTCTTTCTTGCATCACGACGATCCCTCTATCCGAGGGGAATTTATGAAATCGGAAGCAAACAGAGAATTGTGGTATCATGTCACCGTCCATCACGTCATATTGCCGCCGCAAGCATCAGCAAAGGTAAGTCTCGCCTCTTATTCCTCACTCCTTTCTCTTTCTGATTTGTTACCTTGTTCTAGGGATTAAAAAGAGTCAAAAGTAGCAGCCATAGGGAATTAAATGAAAGAGTGTTGAAGGTTTATTGTGAGTGTAGATGGCGTAATCGAGTTTTAGGTTAGTAATATTTATAGGCAAACGATTAGGTCGACCAACACATCTTTACACCTCTAAAAAATATCCGATCAAGCAAAAAATTAGGGAGATAATAACTATATTGGTTTTTTTATGGAATCTTTTATATTTTGGTATTTAATTTTGTTTCTCTTGATTGATTTAGAAGATAAATGATTGGTGAGAATCAAGAAGTTTGAACACAAATCTCGGTTAGGATCATCGTCGAAGGTAATAAAATCTCTGTCTATTTAATATTTAATATTTTAAGATAAATTATTAGGACGAAATATTTGGGAATCAAGAGATTTGATCATAAATCTCGGTCGTGATCATCTCCAAGGTTTAAAAATCTGTCTCTATTTAATGTTTATTATTTTAATATCTTGAAGCCAAAATTTTAGATCTCAAGTGGGTTTGGGCTTTAGTAGGAAGGAGCTATGTCGTCGAACCCAACTTATCAATTTCAAAAATTTGATGGTAATGGCAGTCTTGTAAATAAATTTGAAGTTGAGGATTTATTTCATAATTGTACTTGGAAAATGTATATATAGATGTTAAAACTAAAAAATTGGAAGAAATATTTTTTTGTAACAATGTGATTTTTTTTTAAAGCAAACTATACACCATATAAGATATAAATAAAATAAAGTATGTAAAAAATGTTTCATTTATGATTAGTAAGAAAGACATGTGTCACAAATATAGAGTGCCAAGTGTCGCATTGACATGAAAAGTTAGTAAAAACCTTCTCATATTATATAAGATATATTATATGTTAAAACTAAAAAGTTGGAAGAAATATTTTTTTGTAACAATGTAATTTTTTTTAAAGCAAACTATACATCATATAAGATATAAATAAAATAAAGTATGTAAAAAATGTTTAATTTATGATTAGTAAGAAAGACATATGTCACAAATATAGAGCGCCAAGTGTCGCATTGGCAGGCAAAATTAGAAAAAACCTTCTCATATTATATAAGATGTCACAGAGCGCAAGTTTTATAAGGAAACTAGACATTACTTGTTAGATTGTCAAAATTTCCGACTTTCACCCATTGACTGTTCATTGATTCCACCTGCAGAAGTGTGGCAATAAGAATCTCTGAGATATAATAGCTGAAAAGTTACAAAGATGTTGCTACCGGAACAGCAGTGTGATAAGAATTCTATAAGATCTTAGCTTACCTTTTGTAAAGTATAGTCCTGCATTCTATCACACAGCCCGTCCAACAAATCAACCACCCTCAGGTCGCTTATTCTATTTGGATTAAAAAGAAAGAAAGAAAAGTACAGGATCATTCACGATGACAAAAATGACTAAAACAACAACATATTATGGAAACAATTTTTGAAGAAATCATAGAGTATCAATTGTTGTTTTAGATCAATTTACAGACACCCGCTCTTAAAAGTGTCCAACTGTTAGGATAGTTTGCCTTTCGTCACTGCTCCTAACAGCAGATACACGTTACCCTAGTTATCACATTTTGTAACTCCAATAGAGATTTTAATCCACACTTGCACTTGTAACAAAAGATCACAGTTACAAATGATGTAATCATGCAAATGCACATAAACTGAGCCAAATATGTTCTCGCTGCCCATGTGTCCAATTGCCATACTGATATATCAGGATGTGCACATAAAAACAAAGAATACACGATCAATGCACAATGAGGCCACAATGTTTGTACCTGTAGTCAATAACCTTCCCTTCACGCTGGCCTTTCGAATTTAGTCGGTTTCTCATATCAAGATGGTTTCGTGGATTTTCCTGTTTCAAAGAAAGGTTAAAAGCATTGAATCAGGAGCAGGAAAGCTTTGGTAATGCTATAAAGTGCAACATGAGAGATAGATATTAAAGACGTTCTTCTTACCTTTAAAAGCTGTAACTCTAATTCCTCCTGCACAACACCAATCACCATTTTTAGTATTAAGGAAGGTACCCTAACTCATTCCCTAGAATCAAAAGACTTGTGATCTTGAAAACAAAAACCAAGTTTCCCCCATTGCAAATTCTAAAGACTTATTTGGCTACTAGGGAATATACAAACATGTCCATCGAAGATCTCTCTACCATTATCATTAAATCGGCGTTCGCTGTATAACACGAAATCAAAGAGAGGAAAGCTAGGGGTTCCGACGGCGTTACAAGTGGCGCATTTGTTATCGAGGGAGGTGGAATAAATGTGTTTTACCTGCTATCATCACTTTGATAAGTTGCTGTGAACCAATGAATTCAAATGTTTTAGCCACGTCAGATACTATCTAGTAAAAAATTGTAGCCACGTCGGACACCACTCTAGAGTGGTTTGTTGCCTTACAAAAATCAGATCAAGTATTCGTGGAGTCTTGGGACTTCAAATTTCAAGCTGTCCCGGGTTCAAACTATTTGGTATGTACGTATCTCTAAACCATCGTCTTACAAAATGTGTATTTGATAATACAATTTAGCTTGCAACGCACTGTTTTTATCAAGTCAAGTTTTCATTCATATAGAGAGGCTCACTGTATCTGTATGGATGTTATCATACTATCACTATAAAATATAAATCATGAATTGGTAATAATGGACTCAGGAACACCGGCCGAAAGAACCTTTGGTGTGATTTTTTTTTTCTATTTTTTTATGCACTGAACTTACCTGTGGCTGTGGGTGGTAAAACAATTTTAATCATAAAATCTAAAAACCCTAATTCAGCTATGGCAGCGATGAAACCGAAGGCCGATGCTCTTGCCTTTCTCCTTCTACGTGTCTTGGTGATGGACCAAACATGCTCAAGAACACCTTCATCATTCAAACCAATATGTCAAAATATACAAAGAAAAAAATCTAACATGAGTGAATGTTTGAATGATCATATGACTTACCGGTAAAAATACAAGGCCGTGCAAGAAACCGAGTAGGACTAGTGCCAGATACATCTTGAAGTAGTAGACCTGTCGGGGATACAAAAACAAATTCAGAAGCCAAATACGAAAAGGAAAGGAAAGACTAAGAATAATAAAAAAAAGCTTCAAGAGAGATCGCAAGCACATACCACAAAGACTTCTGATCTTGAGAAACCGAGCACAATCACCCCAACTAGCTTAGTCAACGTAATTCCACTGCCACAGAACATATGTTAATAAGGACATTGGATTGTATTAAGAAGCAATTCTAATAAACAGGAAGCAATTCTTGTTTGTGAGATCCATCACGGAAATTAGTGGATTTTTCCCAAGAAAATGTGTAGGGAAGTTATGGGCTTTGCTAAGCGTTTATCAGCTTATACCGAGGGAAACAGAATCTTTGGTTTGTGTTCTATGTTCATGGATCGAGTTGAAGAGAGACAAAATACCTGAAAACTGAAGCTCCCATCCCACCCAGCGCCTCTTTCATCCGTTGGTTTCTGTCCCCAGAGCTTATCTGAGCATTTAGGAAATTCCCGTCAGGATGAAAATAGCATTGTGGTTGTTAATACTGTTAATACAGACAGAGGGGGACTGACCGAGAAAGCGTGAGTTATGTGTACACAAAACTCTACCGCTATGCCCACGGACATTATTAGATTTACAACTGATAGCGCGTTTAGCTGGATATGAAAGACTGCCATAACCCCCTAGCATGTTTTAAATCAAGGGTTGGTCGAGTATCACATTAGTAACCTGAGACTGAGAGTATGAATATAGATAGTTTTTTTCATAACAATGAGAGAGTAGAGTACCAAAAGATCAATAATGATCATTGCGATCACCAGCAAAATAATTGCGGAGCTCCAAAAGCTGAGTTAGAAAGCAGACAGAGGGGAAAAAATGTAGAATCAGGTTTAATCATATCTAACAAGAAAACTATGATAACAAAGAGGTTAAGAGTATATTTCAGTGGGAAAGAGCTTTAGAGTGATACCTGCATGTGATGATTAAACACACGACAAACACGGCAGCTGTAAAAAAAAAAAAAAAAACACTTTCAAAGTCAGCTCAAAGTCAAAATTTAGAATCAACACCTACCAACTAGAAGCTAAGATCTGGGAATATAAGATTTACAAACCGATGGCTATGGAGAGGTTGATTAATGCAGTTTTCCATATGTCAAGATATTGCTCAAAGAACATATAAAATACTGAGTATGGATAAATCTCCATCTGAAAAAGAATAAACTACAAGTTAGACATTAAAATTCAATAAAAAGAAACTACCATAGTGATGAAGAAATTGCGACAAGTTAGATCAGTTTCCATTAGGAAATCCAACTATATATTAAAGGGGGAAAAATGTATGAGTCATTTGTTTATCAAGAAGATAATAAAATATGAAATCATGTGACTTGCATCGATCAGTATATGGTACCTTTAAGGAACGAGAAACTTTTGCACTAAACTCTTGAGCAGCTCTCATTGAATTAACATAGTCAACCTGAAAACAAACTTTCAGTATAAAGTATAAACTAAAACAAGAATAGAGACTCACAACAAACATGAAAAGTTGCTCTACATTTTATGAGATGGGAAAGTACCTGCTTGTTAAGGGGTGTATGATAAGTGCGGAACGATGAAGCTTGAATGATACCACTTTCATAGCCTGGTAAGAAATGAGAGCATACATATTACAGATTTGGGTATCAATACCATGCTAGAATCGATGACAGTTAAATGGACTAAAAAAGAAAAAGGAGATAGTGTGGAAACCTTGCAAATCAACACTACTAGAATAAGCACCATGACCACCTTTAGCACAATCAGCGGAAGGAAGCGCACTGAGGAACCAAGGAAGTTTCTCTTTGAATTGGGTTGTGGATGGGCGGTCACTGCTTAAATCTGCATGACGGAAGCACTGGACAACCGAAAAGAAAAAAATTATGCAAGTCATCATTAGAGATGTTGCGGAGAGTAACAAACACATCCCTACTAATATAATTAATTGAATAAATTACCGTGGTACAATCTTTGCATACTTCACTTAGGCCACAGCTGCCTTGATCAGGAGGACAACAAGGAGGCTAGAAATGCAACAAAAGTACGAGAACATTTAGCCTTCAGTAAGTTATAAATCGCTCGACACAGTATTACCATAATATTTTGGACCTCATAAATAAGTATGATATTGTATACATTTTGAATAATCACAATGTGCTACTTTTGAATGAGTTTTCCAATATTTGTAAGAATGTGATAAGAGCCTATCCCATACTAGGCCCCACACGGCTACACCAAGTCCAGTTAAAAGCTAGCTTATGAGTGGGGATGCCCATGTGACTTTTTAACGCAATGAAATGATTAGTCCCATTTATAACCAATGAGAACGCTTATAATAATTGAAGTTACTTTTCTTCTCTATCTCAGTTCATTTATGTTTGTTATATATGGGACCACTAAATCTTAAATATATTGATTCTAAGCCTTGGCAGTGAAATCAAAATATATATATACCTGGTCATCAGGGGGGCAGAAGGTACCATTTGTAAACTTTCGGCAACAGCCAAATGCCTCAGGAGATAACCACACAAGAAAGTCGTCAAGCCATGAAGCAGCTGGCTTAGCTATGTAGCTTAGTTCTGGAGTCAAAGAAGCCCTTGCAATCTATGGACAAGAATGAAAGTTAGATACTCATAAAGAATAAGAACAGATACTCCGCTAAATATTTGCCTAATCGATTACTGAAACACATTTAATGCCAACAGCTAGAGAAGTTGTAAATATTAATAGTGCCATGTCTTAAAATCTTGTGAGGACATATAAAAATATTAATTCTTTTCCGCATTGACTTGTGGAACACATTAAGAATGTTAGCAATAACAAATATCAGTAGGTACTAAAAACAGATCCAGATTATTTGTAGACTTAACTTACCACACTACTAAATTGAATTTGAAAAACTTGAGATAAATGTGATTGTAATGTGAAAAATGGATAGTGAGACTTTCTCTAATGTACAAGAAAACAAAGTATAGACATATATCAAAGACAGATAACCAAATTATATTAGGAGGAGAAATGAAAATAAATGCAGACAAGCTATATACCTCGTTTAAAAGAGAGTTAGGATCACACTTGTTAATGGAACAAAGTTGATTTGTCTGTCTTGATTCTGAGCTGAGACATGAGGCAAAATGAGTTTTAATCATAAGTTGGACCAAATTATATCAGCTAAACACTTACAGCTAAGAGAAACAGAACGTGAGATACCTGTAGTTATAATTTTTCAGAACAAAGTATAAAGGTGGACCGATACGAAGATATGTAGAAATATTGTTGAAGTAACCCTAATAGGAAAAGAGGGGCACTTGTTAGATAGCCTAGGTTTGATACTTTACATTAGTAAAGTTCAATATAAACCTGAAGATATGAATCCTGAGGAAGAACAATTTGTTGCTCCAAACCAGGCTCAATCCGAGTGGACAATGCCTACAAAATCCATGAACATGTTTAATAAAAGATGATAATTTCAACAGCTAAAATGAAGGATACAACATTTCTCTTATGGGTCAGAAAATGTATCAACTCACAATTCCAGCCATTGCTAAGCCAAAGAAGAAGGCAATAACCAATATTTTGACTGCCCAATGGCTGAGGATGGGTGCATGAATTTCCTGAAAGTGTAGAATGAAACATAAAAAATTCAAAATAACTAAAATCTTTCGTTGACTGAAAAATTGCCTAGACTAAAATACATGCAAGGATAACGTAAAATGTTTTTTTTAAGGGAAATCTCAATTATGTAGAACAGAAACCAAATCTCCTAGGGTGTACTAGGTGGTACGAGTTAATTAATAAAGTACCTTCATATATCGAGTCAAAATGCCAGCTTTTCTCTGACCAATCCCTGAGAGTGATACCAGGCAACTCCAATGAAACTTTAATTTCACAAAATTCTACAATGAAAAAGGGTATGGTGATATATCAAAACCCAGAAGTGATTACCTTTGTCAGCACTATCTGATGATTGTGATGTCTTGATACATGGGAAGCAATCAACCCTCTTATTCTCTGTCCGCTGGAAGTCAAAAACTATCAAAGCAACAAAAGCAGTAACCTGGAGAAGAAAGTCCAAAAGGACAGCCAATGCTGAAAGCATGAAGCATATAATCGTTAAAAAGCCAGAAGGTAGATAATCAAAGTATTCAAACTGAAATACTGAAATGTTTTTACTGACCAGCAAACATGGAGAACACTCGAACAGCTGGCATTTTAATAAAAGCACCAACAGCAAAAGCTAAAATCTCGGCTAAACTTGCAAGAGTAATTGATGGTCCAACTTCCATAAGGGCATTGCTTATTCGTCTTTCCAAAGGGAGCTCTTGCTCTTGTCTCTTAACAGCATGAACCAGTATGCACATATTATCAACACCGACCTGTTGATAAATATTTCATGTAGAAGTAAGGAAAAAAATAAGAACAAGATGTAGATCGTCGGCAACAACATCAGTTACATATTTAAGTTGCAAGCAATATTAGTATCAGACATGACTTACAGCCAAAACAAGAAAAGGTATGACTTCCATTATGATTAGAGTCGATTTCATCCCAACAGCACTGAAAAATCCTACAGAGCCAAGGACAGAAAGCATGACAAGAATAACACCAGATAGACCAAGCAAAACCTGAAATTAAGAAGGTTACATTTCAGAATAAAGTATAAGGAAATCCTTTGAGGTTTGAAACTTCGTTAAGTTCAGAGTAACACTATAATTCAGATAATTCTAACCGTTTATCATTATCATACCTTTGAGGTAATGTAAAAGGAATTTAAGCGAGGTGCATCCCCAAGTGTGAGTGATATATAGGCAAACATGACAAGATAACTTATCTGAAGGACAAAAACAGGAGAAAAAGAAGACATGAAAGACATATTAGAAACCAAACAGAGTAGGAATAATAAAAAATAATTTAAAAAAAAAAGCAAAAGATGGCATAAATATATTAAGATAAAATAGACTATTGAATCTTGAAGGTACAAAATAAGGAAACTCACCGCTATAGTTATGACATCTGCGGTGCTTTCTCTTTTCAATTCTTCTTCAATAGAACTTTCCGAAGAGAAAGAAAGAGTTAAATTTTTTGCTTTAGCCATTGGCAACAATTCATCCTGTCATATAAAGAGTACTAGCGTAAAAGAAAGAACAAGAACAGTAGCATCAAGCTTTGTGCATCATAAAATTAGTAAAATAAAATAACTAAAATTTTGTTTTTTCGTATCAAAATTTCCAACCTTGGCCAGTTGGATAAAGGCTTTCTCCCATGCCACTGCTTTCTCAGTTTTGTTGCCTTCATTGTTAACAGCATTGTCCACAGGATAAGTCACAAGAAAAGCAGAAGCCTGTCCTAAGCATGTCAATTAAAGGGGTATTAGATACTCATCGTATGAATGGACTTACTCTATATAAGTTACTCTAACAAACTGAAGAATACTACCTCACTAAAACTGTTCTCTGAGAAACCTCCCAGTGCAGTAGTTGGATCAAGGGGACCCTTAAATGCACTCAAACATGAATCTGTCGAGGTGAAATGCTGAAGAAAGTAGTGAGCATATTATAAAGTGGTTAGATATCAAAAAAATATTGCCATAAACTTATTAAAATGAAACAAAAATAGGCTAAAAATGTGGAGTGCAGTCATGGAGAAATTACAATGAGAAAAATGAAATAGTATATAAATTCACAAGTTACCTCAAAGCAATATTTAACATGATCGACGCCTCCAAAGTCCTCATAATTTTCTAGTTTCATTTTGAAATACTGCCTCCATAAGCAAGAAATCCACCAGATACGTTAGGGACTACTGGTCTATTGAGGAAAGGCCAACTCTAGTACTATAAAAAGGAAGGAGTGCAACCTGCAGAACACTCTGTGTGGCACAATCCTCTGCAAGGGGTTTCATGCAAATATCTGTCAGAGAAACCATAGAACCTGCGTGATTTGCCCGAAGTCCATCAACCTACCATATTAAACAACTTTTTACATGTCCAGTACAGAAAGACATTATGCGGGTGATCAGATAGATTTAAAATGCTGGAAAACCAGAAAGCAAATACCTTCTTTTGTATGTCAAAAAGTAACTTAATATTGTCATCTGTCAAAATCTCTGGCGCCTTTTCATGAGGAGATTTTGGAACTGTTGCTAGTATTAGCTGCAGAAATTTCCAAAAAATGTGAAAAGAAAGCTGATTAAGAGAAGTTTGAATGTTTGATAGAAATGGGGAAACCTGTTCAATTCTATAGAAAGGAGCAAGATGGGTGTCAAAGAATTGTTTCTCTTCAGCAGCTCTGCTCCCTGGTCCTACCCATAGCTGCAATATACAGTATGAAAACAATTTATATAAACATTTTCCGGAAAGGTCAAATAAGATTGCATATAGTATAGCATTGTAAAAACACTAAGCAAGAGGGAAAAAAAATCAAATAGCTACCTTATCAGGCCGTGTCTCCACTTTGAATCGGATCAAACCCACACAAAGTAGAAGAACTATAGAGATTGACAAACACAAAACAAGAGTTGGGTGTCTTGCTACCCAAATCCCATACTTCCTGGAAACAGAAAACCCGACAATTTCAACAAACCTACTTTGACGCTAGGCAGCCTAGTGAATGAATTTCAATTACCTGTAAAAATTGGCCAAGTGTCCTTGCACTGTCGACAGCTGAGCCCAGTTTCTTTGTGGTGTATTTTGTAACATCTGAGGAAAACATAACAAAGCAATGAGCATCCCAATTATTAATCAGCAGCTCAAACTTCAAAAGTTGTAGTAGTGGTCAGGCTAAGCACATAAATACCTCTGCATGAATAGTGTCGGGTTTTGGCAGATTATTAGCATTTCGTTCTCCACCAGGACTCATCTGGGAGGTGTTCTTCTTACCCCTTACTCGGTGAAGTAAACCCCCTCCGAGAAACAGAGAAACCAATACAATATACAAAATGGCTAGTATAAAATCAACACATTTCGCCTGCATGATTCACCACCAACCAGGAGGACCATGTTAAACAAAGACTTCAAAATCATAAGCACTAGTAAATATGGAATCCATATATACCTTAAGTGATCCAATTTGGATTGAACAAAAATGCTTTTTCTGAGTAGGAAGTTCCGCTCTACTGGAGCAAGTAGCTGCAGAAGGACAATCACCACAAGAACAGCCAAGAGTATCATCACCACATGAATAAGCAGACACATTCATAGGCCTCATTCCAGATGATACAGGTGGTGTTGGCAAAAACGCGATCCCATATGGTGAGCCTGGCAAATTGACACCCGCTTTCTGGCCAATAAATGCAAACCATTCTGATGGACACAACAGACATCACATTTATATCAAGATAAGCTAAGTAAAAAAAACTCAATCGAACTAGTCCTTGAGGCATATAACAAAATATCTACCTTTAAAATTCTTTGCACCAGCTCCGAGAAAGTCTAAAGCACGGCTATTTGAGCTACCAAATTTCACATCTTTGCAGGATTCATACATCCCCGCTCCAAAATCATCAGTTATATAGTACTGAATCCCATCTACAGTCAAATTATTCTTGACCTGCCAAACAAAACACAGCAATGGGACGACTTAAAGCTACTTCAAAATTGCAGCATCAATTAGACAGACAGGTGCATCATTCAAAAAAGTTGTTACCTTTGTAGTAGAAGTGACATTGATAAACAAACTCTGATCCGGAGAACAAGTAAGTTCACAGAAAAGATTCAGAAAGTTCCTCAAACATGCAGGACAACCTACAATAAAGGGAATAGCCTGACAACAAACACACACACATTTCAAATTTCAGTGAATCTTGAATCATGAAAAAAAAAAGATCTAAAGCCTGGTTTTATAATACCTGTTGAACTTGTGAACGTAATGTATCAAACTGAGTCTCTGTGCAACAAACATTGCCAGTGATTGTTGGACACAAGCTTTGAATCTTGGAAGATAGCAAATCATCAGGCTAGATAAGAAGAAGAAGAGAGTGAGAAACGATTAGTAGATCGAGACGACAACAACAAAAAATGCTTCATCTCTTGAGCAATAAATTAAAAAAAAAAAAAAAAAAACCACACACACAAACGACACATATACTCACTTTCACTGCAGGAATGTTTAAAGGGCAATTTAGTACTTTCCCGTCGCTTCGTGCTCCACAGATGTCATACATAGCACAATATCCTGCTGATTGTTTTGCTTCTACTCCATGACCAACAAACAGAATCTGCATTGGTAAAAAGAAAAAAAAAATACCAACATCAAATTCAGAGAAATTCCAAAAAATAAAAATATCCACTACAAAAATTTCAAACACACAAAAAAGGTGAAAATTTGTATATCAATATGTTAATATATACAAATTTTCACCTCTTTGTGTGTTTGAAATTTGTTAATATAAAAAAAAAAAATGTTAATCATCACAATGTGAATTATACAGCCAAATAGAAAAACTGGAATTAACAACAAAAAAAAAAAAAAAAAACTCCACAATTTGAATAATATTTTTTTTTCCTTGATAAATCACAATTTGTATAACTGATTGAGTGATTTCAACAAAAATTAAAAAAAAAAATATACAAAAACCTAAATAGTTTGTATATCACTGCTACAATCCGAATTGAAATCTTTGAAAGAAAAAAAAAAACAAAATATGCAGAAACAAATTTGCTAGAAGAGAGGAGAAGCAAATGGATAGAGAAATAAATCAAAAAAAAAAAAAAAGACTTTCCAGAAGAAGAAGAGATAAAACAAGAATCCTCATAATTTCTTCGTCGGCAATTTGGTATATCTCCTTTTGACCAACAAATCGGTTGTGAAAGTTTTGTTCTGAAAATCTCAATAGAAGAATCTCATCAGAACGAAACTGGGCGTGGAAAAAAATAACAGAGACAGAAGAGAGGAAGAGAGGAGGAGTCAAAAGGTGTGAAAGAGGTTTTATAATATATATATACACATAACACAGTGTGTGTATTATTATGTGTGTGCTTCAACAAAGCTCTGCCATCTCAGGTCCTAGGGATGTGAGAGAGTCCTAATAACTTACTATTATACCCTCGCTTTTGATTTTTTTTTTTTTCTCTGACGTGTTTCGTCGTAGAGGGCGTTTCCATAATACTTGGGAGAAAGGATTACGCGGTTCCTCCGGAAACTGATTTTTGTTTCAATCTTTTTTTCTTTGGAAAAAATAGACTTTTAGGTGTTGAATGAGAATAATGGATGTAGTAAATTTTTTTTTTCTAGTTTTAGGTTTTGAAAATCTGTTTAGTTTTTGGTTGTAAATCTAAAAATAGTTTTTGGTTGTAAATCTAAAAACATTTAAAATTGTATGTATACTTATTAAGACATTATTTTAACTATTTTTGTAAAGAAATTATTAATAATTTTATTATATTAATTGTAAAGTATGAATATGAAATTAATTGGTGACAGCTTTTCCTCTAGAAAAGTTGTTAAAGGGTGGGGATCAGGATTCGAGTAACGCCTGGCGCACCAATAACCTACTGGTGGATTTGGATATCCACAGTGATGGGTTAGGATCGATGCCCTGTAGGGCCAGCTTGGGATCCGTTGGGACGGCTAGCAGTGGGCTAGCAGGGTCCACGGACGGTCCGTTGGGACAGCTAGCCGTGGGCTAGTGGGGTCCGCGGGACGGGTTGTCACGTACACTTAATCACCATTTGTCAACAACACTCATATACGTGTTTTTGTGTCTTTAACAAATGTAATATCCGCGAACCAAAATCCCGGTTTAGGGATTGCATCGGTCAATGCAAGGTTGGCTTTTTGCGGACGAGTTAAGTTAAACGCTGCGTTTTGGGTTAGGAAAACCCTTAACACGAGTTTTGTCTCATTTGACTTGTTTTGGCCATTTTTGAGAAATAGAAAGAGAGAAAGAGTTTTGTGAGAGTTCTTGGGCGTTTTGGGAGATTCTTGGAGGTTTGTGGCGTTTTCTGATGAGATCTGAGGCTTAGAACGTTGTAGGAGCTTGCTAGGAGTGTTTTCTTGCTTGTTTGAGGTTCAAAATCGTCTTGGCAAAGGTAAGTGCATGACCATGGCTTATCTAAGCTAGATATCTCTCTGATTTACTTGTTATGTGTTGTTAGGCTTGTTAGATTGATATTTGGGACGATAGGATGCTTTCTTGTGGCTTGGGATCGAGTTTTGTGGTTGTAGGAACGAAGATCCGGCGAGAATCTTCGGGGAAAACATGATGCTTGGCATTGCATCGGTCGATGCACATTGTGCGTCGGTCGATGCAAGTGCGAGGACGGCGCGTAAAACCTAGGGTTTTGTGTTATGTCGAGCATGCGTCAGTCGATGCAGTGCGAGTGTCGATTGATGCAAGTGCATCTAGCATCGGTCGATGCAACCTTGTGTCGGTCGATGCATCCCAATCTGGTGTCGGTCGATGCATGTTGGTGTCGGTCGATGCAGAGTCCTGGTTTGTTATTGTTGATTGTTGATTATTGTTTGATGGTTAGAGATGTCTCTATTGCTTGTGTGTATAGCCCAGTAGATGGGAGGATTGCCTTATTGAGTGTTTTTAAAATACTTGTGCATTGCAATTTGTGTTTGTGGTGCAGGTAAAGGCAAAGTATGATCGTGGAATCAAGGCAATGAAGAAAAGGATGTTCTAGTGGTTCGCTTGGTTGTCTGGCTTCTGTTAGGTTCCTAGAGTTGAGTTCTAGAATATTGTTTAGGATTGCTGGTTCTCTGGTTTATGTTGTTTGGATCATTAGTTTATGATTTGGAATTAATGTTGGTTATTGGATTATTATTGGTTATGTCCGCTGTTGAATGTGATTGTGGTTAGATGGCTAGTGGATATGGAACCACTAGTTGTAGTTTATTTCTGTTATTATATTTATTTATTTATTATTATTTTTTTTTTTAAAGTTGGGTCCTTTCAAAGTGTTTCATCACAAAGACATGTATTGCATATAATAAACAAGTGTCACTGAGGTGGAAGACACATGTAGTAGTAATGGATAATTATATTTAGTTTATGACACTCCCCCTTGAGTATCCATCACTAATGATGAGTTATGCACTGCCTCATTAAAAACCTTGTCACGGAAAACTTCTTTCGGATAAAAACCATGACGAGGAAAAAAGTGTACAGTGACATAAACTCCCCTTGCAATAAAGAATCATATTCTCTTCATAAGTTTTGTAGATGACTCATATCAATCATTCTTTGCTTCTCATCACCTTTATCATTGACATTCTTCTTTGAAGTTGTAACATCCGCGAACCGAAATCCCGGTTTAGGGGTTCCATCGCTTGATGCAATAGGTGCATTGGTCGATGCATGTTCAGTTTTGTGCGGACGAGTTTAAGTTAAACGCTGCGTTTTAGGCACAGGGAAAAGGAAAACTCTGAAATCGTTTCTTTTGTCTCATTTGTCGACTATGGTCGCTTTTGAGAGAAAAAAAGAGAGAAAGAGTGTTCTTGGTGTTCTTGGTGATTTTTGTGGATTGGTGGCTTTTCCTGGTGAGATATGAGGCTTAGGACGTTGTAGGAGGCTTCTAGAAGTGTTTTCTTGCTTGATTGAGGTTCAGAATCGTCTTGGCAAAGGTAAGTGCATGACCATGGCTTATCTAAGCTAGAGAACTCTCTGATTTGCTTGTTATGTGTTGTTAGGCTTGTTAGATTGTTATTTGGGATGTTAGGAAGCTTTTTTGTTGCTTGGGATCAAGTTTTGTGGTGATGCATTTCGGGTTGACTAACGCGCCAGCAGCGTTTATAAGATTGATGAACAACGTGTTTCAGGAGTTTCTGGACGTGTCTGTATCATTTTCATCGAAGATATCCTGGTATATTCTAAGAGTCCTGAGGAGCATGCAGTGCATTTGAGGGCAGTTTTGGAGAAGCTGCGGGAGCAGAAGTTGTTTGCCAAGTTAAGCAAGTGCAGTTTTTGGCAGCGTGAGATGGGTTTTCTGGGTCACATTGTTTCTGCAGAGGGGGTTTCTGTAGATCCGGAGAAGATTCAGGCTATCAGGGATTGGCCTAGACCGCAGAATGCCACAGAGATCAAGAGTTTCCTTGGGTTGGCAGGTTACTACAGGAGGTTTGTGCAGGGTTTTGCAAGTAGAGCACGCCCTATGATTAAGTTGACAGGGAAGGATGTCTCTTTTGTGTGGTCACAGGAGTGTGAGGAGGGCTTTGAAAGCCTTAAGGAGATGTTGACTACTACGCCAGTGTTGGCTTTGCCTGAGCAGGGAGAACTCTATGTGGTTTATACTGATGCATCTAGGGTTGGTTTGGGGTGTGTGTTGATGCAGCATGGCAAGGTGATTGCCTATGCTTCGCGGCAGTTGCGGAAGCATGAGGGCAACTATCCTACTCATGATTTGGAGATGGCTGCTGTAGTTTTTGCCCTGGAGATTTGGAGATCTTATCTTTATGGTGCAAAGGTGCAGGTGTTTACAAATCATAAGAGTCTGAAGTACATATTCACTCAGCCTGAGCTAAATTTGAGTCAGAGGCGGTGGATGGAGCTTGTGGCAGATTATGATTTGGAGATAGCTTATCATCCTGGTAAGGCTAACACGGTTGCAGATGCTCTGAGTCGGAAGAGGGTAGTTTCAGCTCAGGAGCAGGAGATGGAGTCTCTGGTAGGAGAGATCAGTACTTTGACCTTGTGTGCTGTTTCACAGGAACCGTTGGATTTGGAAGCAGTTGATAAAGCATATCTTTTGAGTAGGGTGCGGTTGGCTAAGGAGCAGGATTTGGGGCTGGTGAATGCCTCAAAAGATGTGGATTCAGAGTATCAGGTCTCAGATAATGGTATTATCTTGGTGCATGGTCGGATTTGTGTGCCCAAGGATGAGAAGTTGAGACAGGAGATCCTGAGAGAGGCTCATGCGAGCAAGTTTTCTATTCATCCAGGAGCGACTAAGATGTACCGTGATCTCAAGAGGTACTATCACTGGGTCGAGATGAAGAAGGATGTAGCTAGTTGGGTCGTGAGGTGCAATGTGTGTCAGCTAGTGAAGGCTGGGCATCAGGTTCCAGGCGGGTTACTGAAGAGTCTACTCATTCCTGAGTGGAAGTGGGATATGATCACTATGGATTTTGTGGTAGGATTGCCAGTGTCTCGGACTTTTGATGCTATTTGGGTCATTGTGGACCGGTTGACTAAGTCAACACATTTTCTGGCCATTAAGAAGACTGATGGAGCAACGGTCTTGGCTAAGAAGTATGTGAGAGAGATAGTCAGATTGCATGGGGTGCCAGTGAGTATCGTTTCTGATAGGGATTCTAAGTTCACTTTGGTGTTCTGGAAGGCATTTCAGGCAGAGATGGGCACTAAGGTGCATATGAGTAAAACTTATCATCCCCAGCCAGACGTACAATCGGAGAGGACGATCCAGATGCTAGAGGATTTGCTGAGGATGTGTGTATTGGATTGGGGTGGCCATTGGGCAGATCACCTGAACCTGGTAGAGTTTGCTTACAACAACAGTTATCAGGCGAGTATTGTGATGGCTCATTATGAGGCTTTGTATGGGAGGTCGTGTCGTACACCGTTATGCTGGACTTAGGTGGGGGAGAGAAGCATGTTCGGGGCAGATTTTGTTCAAGAGACCTCAGAGAAGATTCAGGTTCTCAAGCTGAACATGAAGGAGGCTCAGGATAGGCAGAGGAGTTATGCTGATAGGAGGAGGAGAGATCTTAGTTTCAGGTAGGAGACAGAGTATACCTCAAGATGGCCATGTTGCGGGGTCCGAACAGGTCATTGACAGAGACTAAGTTGAGTCTGGGGTTTATGGGTCCGTTCAGGGTGATTGAGCTGGTGGGACCGGTAGCATATAGGCTGGAGTTGCCTGTGGTTATGCGTGCGTTCCACAACGTATTTCATATTTCTATGTTGCGGAAGTGTCTCCGTGAGGATGATCAATTGTTGGCTAAGATTCCTGAAGATCTTCAGCCTAACATGACTTTGGAGCCGAGACCAGTGAGGGTTCTCGAGAGGAGGATCAAGGAACTTCGGAAGAAGAAGATTCCTTTGATGAGATTCCTTTGGGACTGTGATGGTGTTGAGGAGTAGACTTGGAAGCCTGAGGCGAGGATGAAGGCAAGGTTTAAGAAGTGGTATGAGAAGCAAGCCGCAACTTGAACTTGTCTAGCCGGGTCCCATCTGTAATCCGTGGCTGGAGCGGGAATGGAGTATTCCAGCCCATCTATCTTGTTTACTCGGTCGCTTGGGGTGGTTGGTTGTGCGACTCATTAACAAGATGTGGTGGTGCTCGGGATACGAAGTTTCCGTGAGGCGGGGTTTGGGGAAAGTTTCTTGAAATAGATGTTTCCAAAGTGGATAGTGCTAAAAATAGAAAGTTTAATGTGAGTATTTATCCATTTTAGTGGTGGAGAGCCTTGGGGAGGCTTGTGTGGCCTTAGTGGCGAACTTTTGAGTCATTGTGCTGTGTGTGACAGTCTTTTAGACATTATGTAGCCTTTGTGGCGGATGTTTAGCCAGATGTGTGGCCTTTGTGGCGGGCTGTTTAGCCAGAGTGCCTGTTTAAGCGGTCCTTCGGGACAGATGGTCTTTGTGATGGTCCTTCAGGACAGATGGTCTTTGTGACGGTCCTTCGGGACAGATGGTCTTTGTGACGGTCCTTCGGGACAGATGGTCTTTGTGACCGTCCTTCGGGACAGATGGTCTTTGTGACGGTCCTTCGGGACAGATGGTCTTTGTGACGGTCTTTCGGGACAGATGGTCTTTGTGACGGTCCTGATTAGGACAGATTGTTTGGTCTTTGTGACGGTTCTGTTTAGGACAGATTGTTTGGTCTTTGTGACGGTCCTGTTTAGGACAGATTGTTTGGTCTTTGTGACGGCCCTGTTTAGGATAGATTTTTTGGTCTTTGTGACGGTCCTGTTTAAGACATTTGTTTGGCCTTGTGGCATGTATATGATCCTTGTGTGGTCATGAGGTATTCTAGTGAGGGGGATATGTGGTTGGTAGGACAATGAGATGTTTTATGCGAGCTACGGGAAGGAAACCTAGATAGGGATAGGACTCAGACGTGTTCATAATGGTTTGCTCGCGACTTTTGGGGGACTTTGGTTCTCCTAGTACTGCCATATTCTGAGACTTTGTGGCTTGGGAGTATGGTTGGTATATCTATTTCGGATGACGATCCGGGGGCCGCTATACGGTGGCAACCCGAGAGACGAGTATTGGATTTTCCTTATATATTATGGCATGCGGGTTTAGGCCCGATGATGAGCCAACATTATGGCATGCAGACTTAGGTATGATGAGGTGCCAATAAAAACTCAAGGTTTAGGCTTATGAGTAAAGGAAAGTCCAAAAGTCGAGTGCAAATAACGCTTGGAGCGTGAGTCTATCGTCTAGAAGTGACCTTCCATAGATCGGTCGCAGGAGTGCGGGCCGTGGAAACGTTTGCACGGGAGTCCTTGGCTGATGGTTGTTTGAGATTCGAGGACGAATCTAGATTGGTGGGGGAGAATTGTAACATCCGCGAACCAAAATCCCGGTTTAGGGGTTGCATCAGTCGATGCAATAGGTGCATCGGTCGACGCATGTTCAGTTTTGTGCGGACGAGTTTAAGTTAAACGCTGCGTTTTGGGCAAAAGGAAAAGGAAAACCCTGAAATCGTTTCTTTTGTCTCATTAGTCGACTTTGGCCGTTTTTGAGAGAAACATAAGAGTGAAAGAGTGTTCTTGGTGTTCTTGGTGATTTATGTTGATTGGTGGCGTTTTCTAGTGAGATCTGAGGCTTAGGACGTTGTAGGAGGCTTCTAGAAGTGTTTTCTTGCTTGATTGAGGTTCAGAATCGTCTTGGCAAAGGTAAGTGCATGACCATGGCTTATCTAAGCTAGAGAATTCTCTGATTTGCTTGTTATGTGTTGTTAGGCTTGTTAGATTGTTATTTGGGACGTTAGGAAGCTTTCTTGTGGCTTGGGATTGAGTTTTGTGGTTGTAGGAACGAAGATCCGGCGAGAAGCTTTGGCGGAAAACGATGCTCGGCATTGCATCGGTCGATGCACTTTGTGCGTCGGTCGATGCAAATGCGAAGACGGCGCGTAAAACTCTAGGGTTTTTGGGCTATGTCGAGCATGCGTCGGTCGATGCAATGGGAGCATCGGTCGATGCAAGTTAGCCTTGCATCGGTCGATGCAGATCTTGTGTCGGTCGATGCAACCTCTAACATGTGTCGGTCGATGCATGTTGGTGTCGGTCGATGCAGAGTCCTGGTTTGTTTATTGATGATTGTTGATTGTTGGTTGATGGTTAGAGATGTCTCTATTGCTTGTGTGTATAGCCCAATAGATGGGAGGATTGCCTTACTGAGTGTTTTTTAAATACTCATGCATTGCAATTTGTGTTTGTGGTGCAGGTAAAGGTAAAGTGTGATCGTGGAATCAAGGCAATAAAGAGTAGGATGTTTTAGGGACTTGATTGGTTGCTGTCTGGCTAGAGTTGAGTCATTAGAAACATTGTTAGGTTACTAGTTCTATGATTCATGTTGTTTGGTTATTGATTATTGGTTATGTTCTGAATATTGGTTTATTATTGGTTATTTTATTGGATATTAATATTGGTTATTTCCGCTGTTGAATGTGATTGTGGTTAGGTGGTTAGTGGGTATGGGACCACTAGTTGTAGTTTATTTATTATATTATATTTATTATTTATTATTAAAAAATAAAAGTTGGGTCCTTTGAGAAGTCAATATTTTACGTGTTATTTGCTGCCTCGTTAAAAACCTTGTCTTGGAAAAGCTCAGTGGGATAAAAACTATGATAAGGGAAAAAGAGTGCAGCCACGCGAATCATCATATTCTCCTCCTGGAAGTATCATCTTCAAAAGATGCATTTTGATCTCTGAAGATGCATTCTGTATGAGGTAGTCGAAAGCACCTTTGTAAATAACTCGGTTACAATGCTACTTGAGTTAATGGACTTGCTATCAACTTCTTTATTCTTCTCAAATTCTTGAGTGTAAGAGAGGAATATGTCTTGTTTTGTCGTTCTTGGTGTAGCTTCCTTTGATTTGGGCGACATATGCAACATAGTCTTCAAAACAGTGTTGTTGCCTTTCAGTTGCTTCTTGCAAATGGGTCTCAACAAGCATTAACTAGTTGATGCTGATCGAACCCTCAGTTTGAAGTTCTTCGCCAACATGTTATGAGGCTCCAGACTTAGGCATGTAACTATTGTTGATGTTCGGGCATCATCTGAGCCATTATGGATTCGCGATATGGCATATGAAGCACAATTGTTTTTGGCATGACTTGGATAAGAGACGACCAAAGTCTGTCACTAAAACATCACAAAGTCGTTGTTTTGCTATATATCTTTATATAGATCCGATATAAATCTTCCATCTACAAAAATAACTAAACCAAACTCGAGGTTTCAAAAATATAATAAGCTCAAGTTAATCATATCTTTGCAATACAAGATACGTTTTAACTCATATCAAAATCTACTCATAGAGAATGAATTATATGCTGTAAAGAGGTTAGTAGAAAATTCTATGCATAATTCATAAGATATATAAATGCTCGTCAGCATTTATGCATGATCTTATATGACTAGATATATATATATATGACTTCTATTATAAGTGATTATTATAGCATCTATTTCAAAAGATGTTTCCAAGATCTTTTCTTCCGAAAAAACTTTTAAGGTTTTTGATGATCATTAATGAGTTCTCGAGAACATAATTATGATATCATATATCTTTTGGGATTAGCTCTTCAAACATTCCATGAGACATATTTCAAATCATTCATATAGCATCCATTTTGTTTGATAAGGTATTTTAACAAATAATAACGAAACACATCATTTTGTTATATATAATTATACTTGAAATTTACTGTAAAAATATTTTTTGAGGATTTCTAATTTAAAAGTTTGGGTTTTGTTTAGTATTTTTTTAAAAAATATATGTATATATTTTGTAGTATTTTTTATTCTCATAGTAAATTTTGGAGGTTGTCATATTTTGGTGAAAAAAGAAACATAAATAAATGATGGTGATTTCGTTCAAAAATAAATAAATAAATGATGATGACATTGAGCCAGGAGGGTGTGTTTAAGGGTTGGTAGGAAGTGTCCGTAATGATGAGAGTGTGATATAACGTGAGGTCCACATCGGACACATTAATTCAAACATAATTTCGTCTGTGGAGCCAATTCTATCTGCTTCGGAGCTCATTCCATTTATACTATAATATTTATCATTGCCAGCAGAACCGGCCTAAAGATCAGGCTGATAAAGCAGCTGTTTACGACCGTATATTTTATAAATGTTTTTCGGTCCTATTTACAGAAAGTTGTCTTTAGTCCAGTGGTATTAATCTCCTTAGAAGAGTTTGGGATCTCTGGTTCGACCCTTGGTTGTAACTTTTTTTTTCATTTTTTAAACACCTCACTACTTTAGTTTTAAAAAAAAAATTTATTAACAGCCTATCTTTTTTATTTGCTGGTGGCCCTCAAAAACATAGAGACGGCTCTGATTGCCAGTTAAGAAAAAAGTTATTTTTGTGGAACATGACCGACTCTTTCTGCTTAGTTATATCTTTCAGTTTACAATCCATTCTTTATGGGTGAAAAGAAACAACAGACGCCATGGAGACACGCTCATTCTCTCAGCTCAACTAGTCCGATGACTAGATCAGTAGGTTCAGAACCGGATACTTTCAATTCAAGAATAGGGAATGGGAGACTTCGAGACTGCATGGTGATATGGTTTTGCTAAACGCTATACTTCTAACTAAAACATTAGTTTTTACCATCTGAAATGTTTGTTGCTTACTTTTAATAAACACTGCACTTGATGTAACAAAGTTTTTTTTCATAAAATATATATATATATACATATATATATATATTATGAAAAAAACTATTTAACACAAAATAAAACAAATGATATATGTATATAAATTATAACCTAATGATTTATAGTAATCTTGTTATTGGGTTACAAATAAAATTGAAAAATACATTTTTTTTTTGTTAAAATTGACATATGCATTCAATTATTGCGTAAATAAATCAAATCTACAAATTGGATTTCTGAGCATTCGTTTTTAACTTAAATCAGCTTTTAAGTTTGCATTGTCTAACCCAATAAAAATAAAGATGGTAGGTCGTCATTTGCGAGTTGCGACACTTATTGCAATATTTTTGCATCGTCACCTTCGTTCGAACTTCTAGTATGTACCAACTCAGATTGGTAGCGTCGAGAACCAAACTCATTAATTTTTCTGTATTATTTTATTATGTAATAACTACCGCTAGCTAGGACCATTCTGAATTTCGATGGCTAAACGACGAAATAAGAAAACTCAGATTACAAACTATATGAAACAAAAAAAAATCTATACTATTAAAGATGAAACATTTTGATATTTTCGTAGTCAATCTGCATACTGAAGGTTGAAAAAGCGAAAAGTTAAATAAGGAAAGTGCGATTCTAAGGGCGATTCTAAGGTTTCTACGTTCCTTTCACGTTAGGGTTCGCGTGACGGCCGTTGCCGGTGTGCCTCCATGTCGGAGCCGGATGTCTCTGTCTCCTCTCCGAGGATGGTTCTTCTCCTCAAAGTAAACAACAATCCTATGCTGCTGTAGTGAATAAGCGTCCATTCCTTAAGAAACACGATTTTGATATTAGTTTGGTTGATGGTGTTCCTACGATCGCGGTTCTTGAAGCGGTGCTCCAGGATTCTATGCCTCTGTGGGATGATTTTTTGGTGGGTAGGTTTGCCTCCACTACTCCTCACGTTGCAAAGATTCATGTCATTGTCAACAAGATATGGCCGCTTGGTAATAAGGATGTTCGAGTTGATGTCTTTGAAAACTCTGCCACCTCGGTCTATTTTCGTATTCGTGATGATTCCACGCGCTTACGAGTGCTACAGAGGGGTATGTGGAACATTGCGGGTGTTCTTATGATGCTGACTAAGTGGTCTCCCCTTCCTGAAGATGCTCAGCCAGTGATTACCTCTATGCCCTTATGGGTGACTCTAAAGAATGTTCCCCATGCTCTGTTCTCTTGGGAGGGTCTTGGATTCTTAACTAGTCCCATAGGCAATCCTATACGCCTTCACCCTGACAATGAACTCTGCAGTAAGTTTGATGAGGCTAAAGTTTTTGTTGATGTCAATCTTACACATTCCTTGCCCAGTACGTTTCGGTTTCAACTGAATAAGGATGAGGATGTTACTATCGAGTTTCTGTACCCGTGGCTTCCTCCTAGGTGCTTCCGTTGTCAAAAGTGGGGCCATTCTAGTGAGGGCTGTGTGTCGGCTCCTCTGTCTCCGGCTAAGCCTCTAGTTCCTGAAGTTGAGGAGGGTGATATTGTTCCTCCCCCAGTGGCCCAACAGTCCGCTACTCCTCTTCTGATAGATCTGGTTCAACTGTCTTCGACTAGTGCTAGTCTTTGTTCCAACCTTAGCTCGCTCATCACCAGATGGAGTTTCCCCTCCTCCTGTGGATGAGGATCGCGCAGGTTGGTAGGCCTGGGCAAAATACCCGGATCCAAATATCCGATCTGAATCCGATTCAAAAAATCCGATCCGAATCCATATCCGAAATTGTAAAATACCCGAACGGATTCTAAATTTCTAAATCCGAAAACCCGAATTCGAACCCGATCCAAACCGAAATCCGAACGGGTATTCGAATATACAACATTATTAATATATAGTAGTAATCTATATATACATTTTCCAAGTACAATTATGAAATAAATCCTCAACTTCAAACTTATTTACAAAACTGCCATTGGTATTTAAATTTTATAAAAAAAATATTAAAATGACGAACTGATTTTCCAAAATCGAAACAGATATTAAATATATTAATTAATGTTACAATCTAATATTAAACACAATTTTCTATAAAACTCGGATCCTAATTTAATTAAGTTGTTGTTTTGGAAACATAATTATTATACTTTCAAAAAAAGAAAATATTTTCACTGTAGTAATTAACTTATACATAACTATAGTAAGAGACTAAATAGTTTTGGAGACATAATAATTAACTTAGTTATTTTCAATTAACATATAACATTCAATTAATTTTTCTAAATGTCTTAATCATTTGACAGTTGCGTCAGTGAGGCATGGAGCCGTAGTTTTGCTGACACTTATGGTGTGTTTGATTCTGGTGGTGTTTCTGATCATCTCCGTTGTAGATTTACTGTGGGAACACACGTCACTAAACCAAGAAGGCCATTTAAGTTCTCTAATGTTCTTATGTCCTTCCTTGAGTTCCTGCCGACTGTAGAAGCTTTCTAGGATAGCACTAAGCGCCTTTTTCACTCCACCTCTGTCATGTACCGGTTTGCTAAGAAGCTTAAGGCTCTCAAGCCCATTCTACGTACTTTAAGTCGACATAAACTAAATAAGCTCTCTGAGCAGGTGGAGGAGGCTCACCGGGATCTCTGTGATAGGCAAACCTCCACGCTCTCAAACCCTTCTCCGGTTACTATAGCATCTGAGGTTGAGGCTTTTCAGCGTTGGGACCATGTTTCTGATCTTGAGGAAAATTTTTTGCATCAACGCTTTAAGCTGCATTGGATGTTAGTTGGGGATAAAAACAACAAATATTTCCATTCTGCTGTTCGTTCCAGGCAAGCGCTCAACGCCATCAGGGAGATAACCTGCTCTGATGGTACTGTTGTTAACTCTCAATCAGAGATTAAAACGGAGGCGGTGAAGTTTTTCAAGGATTTTCTAACACATACTCCATCTGATTTTGTTTGTATTGGTGTTGATCAGCTGGAGCAGTTGATACCTTTTTGTTGTTCTGATGTGAATCATGTTGGTCTTCTTAAAATGGTCTCTGAGGAGGAAATTCGCACCACTCTTTTTAAAATGGCAGGGTGTAAGGCTCCTGGGCCTGATGGTTACACTGTTGACTTCTTCAAGCAAACTTGGCCAGTATTGGGGAAGGATTTCATTGTCGCTATTCAATCCTTCTTCCTCAAGGATTTTCTACCTTAAGGTGTTAATTCGACAATCTTAGCTCTTATCCCTAAGAAAACAGATTCAAAGGAAATGAAAGACTATCGCCCCATTTCCTGCTGTAATGTGTTATACAAGGTGGTTTCAAAGATCATTGCAAATCGGTTGAAGTCTATTTTGCCATCGTTTATCGCTCCTAACCAATCTGCTTTTATCAAAGATAGACTTATCATGGAGAATTTGTTGCGTGCTTCTGAGCTGGTGAAGGATTACCATAAAGAGTCAATATCCTCTCGTTGCCTGATGAAGATTGACATCTCCAAGGCATTTGATTCAGTCCAGTGGCCTTTCTTGCTCAACATCCTCAAAGCTATCAACCTACCTGGTGCTTTTATCCATTGGATTGAGCTCTGCATTGGTTTGGCTTCGTTCTCTGTTTAAGTAAATGGGGAGTTAGCTGGTTATTTTCAGAGTTCAAGAGGGCTGCGTTAAGGATGCTCTCTGTCTCCATACCTCTTTGTCATTTGTATGAATGTCTTGTCTCTTATGCTAGACAAAGCAGTGGTTGATCGTCGAATAGGTTACCATCCTCGTTGTGAGTCTCTCAGTCTCACCCACCACTGTTTTGCGGATGACATTCTAGTCTTCACGTATGGGCGTTTGAGCTTTGTTGCAGAAACTTTGGTCGTGTTTGAACAGTTTGCTGCAGCCTCTGGTCTTAAAATCAGCTTAGAGAAGTCTACTCTTTTCATGGTTGGTTCCACGCCTCAACAACAACAAGATATCCTTCAACACTTTCCCTTTGCGGCTGGTTCTCTTCCTGTCCGCTATTTTGGTCTCCCTCTTCTTACTAGGTCGATGACCAGATCCGATTACTTGCCTCTTCTTGAACGTATTCACCAACGCATCACCTCTTGGACGGGTCATTTCCTTTCCTTTGCGGGTCGGCTCCTGCTCATCAAATATGTGCTCTCTATCCTTAGCAATTTCTCGCTCTCTGCTTTTTGCTTGCCAAAGAAGTGTTTGCAGGAGATAGATGGTCTGTTCTCGGCTTTCTTGTGGTCTGGTCCGGATCTTAACTCGAAAAAAGCAAAGGTTTCCTGGGTTGATGTGTGTAAGCCTACGGCTGAAGGAGGGTTGGGGCTTCGCAGTCTACAAGATACGAACACGGTTAGAATCCTCAAAGTTACTTGGTGTCTTCTCTCTGCACGTTCCTCTCTGTGGGTCCGTTGGATTCGTACCAACCTGCTCCATTCTGAATCTTTCTGGTCTGTTAGTGCTACTAGTGTGAGTGGTTCATGGATGTGGAGGAAAATATTGAAATATCGCAACTTAGCCATGTCTTTCTACAAAGTGGAGGTCACCTCTGGGCTTGATACCTCCTTTTGGTTTGATAACTGGAGCTCCATCGGGCAATTGTTTGCTTTGTTTGGGGCTTGCGGTTGCTTGATATGGGGATCTCCAAGCAGAATACAGTGGCGGAGGCACTTACCCTGCATCGCAGACATCGGCATCGGACAGAGCTCTTGATTCAGCTCGAGGATGAGCTTCAGTCTCTCCGCCCGCTGTTGCAACCCATTGGCTGTGATCAGCCATTATGGCAACACAAGAATGGTTCCTAGAAGTCCACTTTTCTACATCTCACACCTGGCACCAGGTTCTTCAACACTACCCACCTGCTTGGTCTAGAGAAGTTTGGTTTACTCACTCTACCCCAAAGTACTCCTTTGTTACTTTGCTCGCTTTTCAGAACAGACTCTCGATAGGTGATAAATTAGTCCAATGGAATGCTAATGCCAATGGTGCATGTGTTCTCTGCCACGGTCATCAGGAAAGTCGCAACCATCTCTTCTCAACCTGCTCTTACTCCTCTCAAGTATGGTATTCCCTGACTCGTACTCTGCTGGGGACTAAGTACACCGCATTTTGGGATCAGTTAGCCTCTCTGCTTCTAGACACCTCCTTCCAGATTCTGCTACACAGTATTTGGCTTGAACGAAACGCTATACGACATGATGAAGCTCCAACTCCACCCTCCACTATCTTCCGTTTCATTGACAAAAGTGTTCGTAACAGGCTGCTCACCTTGACGACGGTTCCCGGTTATGAGAATGGTCTTCAGCTCTGGTTTCAATCTCACCCCTCTAATATGTTGTTTATCCGTTTTCTTTGATCTTCTTTTTTAAATTCAGATACAATGTCGCATTAAGTTGTACAACAGTCTTCTTTTGGTGAATATAATTTAACATTCATACAAAAAAAATGAAGCATTTTTAATAAAAACAAATAGGATTAGAGATTATTACAATGAAATGCCAATGAAATACCAGCTCAATCCCCGAGACCAGCTCTTAGTAAGGGCCCTTTTAAGGACCCTTCTCTTAAAATCTCACACTTGATTGATTCTCGGACACGTTCATGGCGGATGGATGTGCTCTCGGACCACTTTGATCCTGGCGATGTTGCATTGATAGGTGCACTGCCCTTAGGAAGCTGCCCCAAGGATGATACTCTTGGTTGGCATTTTACGAAAAATGGGAGGTATACTGTTAAGTCTGGCTATCATGTGGCCCGTTTGACGAAAACAGGGCCTTTTAAGGCGGTTGGGGTCGGACCAGAGATTACTTCTCTTCTGGCTAGTGTTTGGAAGGTGCGTTGCCCACCAAAACTGCACCATTTTATGTGGCAGGTTTTGTCAGGGTGTATCCCGGTTTCACGAAATTTGCGGAAACGTGGCATTTCCTGTGATTTGTCCTGCTCACGTTGTGGTGCAGAGGAGGAGACAGTAAATCATGTCTTGTTCCTTTGTCCCCCGGCACGTCAGGTGTGGGCATTATCCCAGGTACCGGTCGGTTCACAGTGTTTTCCGGTGGAGTCAGTTTATGCAAATATGGATAATTTATTGGACCCCAATAGCCCGGGCTCTCATGTGTCCGCTTTCCCGTGGATTTTGTGGTTTTTATGGAAGGCGCGTAATGCAAAGGTTTTCGAAAATATTACAGAACGCCCAGAGGAAACGGTCCGGATAGCTGAAGGTGAGGCTGTATCCTGGCATAAGGCTCAGGAGGGAGGTGAAGATGGGGTTAACTCTGACCAACCTACGGTAGCCGAATCCTGCCCACAGCGGCCCAACGGCTCTCTACCTTTGTTCTTTACAGGTTACCGATGTTTTGTGGATGGTTCTTGGAAATCCAATGATCGGTTCGCAGGAGCAGGGTGGTTCTGTATCCAGTCCCATGACCCAAGGCCAGGAAGGGGTGCTACTAATTTCCGGCGAAGTCTTTCCCCCTTACACGCTGAAGTGGAAGCTTTCATTTGGGCAATGCGCTGCATGATCGGACACGATTACCGTGATGTGGCTTTCTACTCGGACTGCGCTGACTTGGTGAAGATGGTGTCTTCACCGCACGACTGGCCGGCTTTCTCGACTTACCTACATGACATAAGGACGGACAGGGAGGAGTTCTCTTCCTTTTCCTTATCTTATATTTCCAGAGATGCAAATTCAAAAGCGGATCTTCTTGCACGCTATGCGCGCACTTCTCCGCAAAGTGTTCTGTATGTAAACAAGTTCCCTACGCATTGGCTCGTTTGAGCTAATCTATTGTTGTCAAAAAAAAAAAAAAAAAAAAAAAAAAAAAAAAAAAAACAGAATAAGGATATGTATAACTAGGAGCTATACATATATTATATGTGATAAGTTTAGCCAAAAAAATCGGAGCCAAACGGACTGATATTTAAGTGTATTATCCGTATCCAAACATATATACTCTAATAATTGAGGTTTGCGTATAAAATAAAACTGAAAAACAAAATTAAGGAAAAAAAAATTAATTTCTACTGAACACAAAAATAAGAACTACCATCTACACTATTAACAATGACAAGAGAATCCCCTAATCGGCGCCAAGAATTATAATGTGATTTTGTAAAGGTAACCATATATGGATACAATTTTATTTTATGAATCTATCATAATCTTTAAATTAAAAAAACAATAATTACTTTATATTCCGCATATTTAGTACTTACCATAACAATAACAACTATAATGATATGTAATTCCTTAAATCTTTCATATCATATACTGCGGTTTTAAAAATCTAATCATATATAAAACCATTGAAATATTAATCACAAAGTCAAAATTCCAAAATTTAAAGATTGTATATCAAGATTGTATGCATATCAAGATTGTATCATAATCCATATATACTTCGAATAACTTTATGAGATTCCTATTTTTGCTAAATCTATTAACTATTAATACGTCAATATCTAAAGTTTGAAATTTAAAATTTAGAAACTCTCCAAAGTAGTTATATTCAAATCATCGTAAATTTAAGAATTTACAAAATATTTTTGCTAAAAATTTTATTCAAAAATATATAGTTTCATTTGAATATATAGAAAATTAGGTGAATGAATTTCAAAGAATATTTTGAAACCGACAAACCTATCCTATAAATATATTCATCGTGTGAATTAGTGATCTATATCACTCTTAAATTCACAAAAAAACTATTACATATATGTCCAGAACCAAAATGTACTCACAATAGAGATTTAATATAAAAAATGAAGCACCATCAACCAGCAGTAAAGTCGTCAAACATTTTAATACGTCTTCACACGGTACAATAAAGATACTTCATATGTAGAAACAATACACTCCAAAGTTAGGAGAATTCTTTCTAAATTGTTCTTGATGATGAAACTGTAAGTCTCTATATATGATAAATTTTGTAATCAATTGTATCTTTCTAATAACTTACTAACATTATATGTTTTTATGTTGTTTGTTTACAGAGAACAAAAATGAATTTTGAAGTGAATAAGACAATTGAGTACAGCTTATGAAGGTTACGGCTCGGATTGGTAACGGCCGTTACGTGTGGCTGTAAAGACTTTAACTTTAAAACTTTAGTTGTAGAAAATTTGGCTGTAGATGCTTTGACTGTAGAAACTTTAACTGTTAAAATTTGATTGGTAACAAACATTTTAAAACTGAAGTTGTTACTTTTATTATTAAAATATATTAAAATGATGATATTAATGATGATGATGAAAATAAAAATAATTATTACTGAAATGAATCTTGAGAAAAAATAAGAATAATTAATGTGTAAAAATAATATATGTAAAATTTATATATAAACTTTTGGAGTGCTTTAAAGTATAATGGGGAGAGAAAAAAATAAAGTTTTATATTTTTTTATTTTTAAAATCTGGTTTTGACGCTTTAAAAAATCTGAGAAAATAAAGAAGAAAAAAATATAAGTAACTTACAAAACTTTTAAGAAAATAAAAGTAAATGATGGTTAAGGCTTTAATTTTTTTCAAATTCTTAAAAGTCTTGTACCAGTCAAGGCTTACAATTATTCAATATCTTACGAACCAACAAAAGAATTTTTATTTTTTCTTCATTATTCTTGTGATTTTAATTAGTTTTTGTTCTTTTTGTTTAGTTTATAACTCATCCATCATCATTGTTTTTTTCCTTTTGTAGAGTTCATGGAACAAACTTTTCTATTTTGCTCTATCAAAAATTATAATGGGTTGTAAATTTTATATACTAATCGTGTGGGTCATGTAACTTAATTAGCGTCTATGGTAAATCCTCTAAACATACAGATGAACAAAAAAACGTTTAATATATCAAATATGGGTACTTTCTTGAATCATTAGACTGTTTTTTTTTTTTTTTTTTTGGCATCATTTGTGATTAGGAATGATTGCTCAATCTTTTGGTAAAAACACTCCTTATTATAACTTAATCATGTCATATGATATGTGTTTAGATCGGTTTCTCTTTTACGTGTAATATGTATGATATAAATTTATGTATATAGCAATCACAACTGTGGTAACGATATCTGAGATCTTGAAGAACAATCGAGTGATGGACTCGCATCAGAAAAGAGTTTGAAGAACAATCGAGTGATTGACTCGCATCAGAAAAGAGTAAGTCAATTACTCAATTCTCTTTCTTAATTACCATCAATCTTTATGTAAACAATAATCTTTTTCTTTTAAATTAAGAATTTGTTTCCTCTTTGGTGCTAACATCAAAGAGGAAACGCAAGAGGTGTTAACATCAACCGTGGCAACGAAAATTAAACCAACGGAAGGATGGTTTAATAGGTAAACACAATTTTTGTTATTTTAACATGAGGTTTCATTAACTGCATACTTTTACTGACATTCTTTTGGGTTTGAAATTGTTGCAGATTAAGATAATGGTTGAAAATTAAATCATACAAGTGACACCAAAGACCAACGACAAGACTCTGGAGAAGGAAGCTAATGAGGCCGCCTCGAAAGCACAAAGAGTTGTTTCCACCGAGGTCTAAGATGCAGCCGATTCCTAGAGACCGATGCCAATGAAGAAGAAAAACAATTTCTCTTTACTCTGTTTGTTTTTTTTTTTTGACATATCAAACATAATCCTCTTAAATATGAAAGTAATTGTTTGTTTAACTAAAAATAGAATTCTTCACTTTTGCAGCATTTAGTAAGAGCAAGATTATTGCACATACTCGACCAAGGGTGAGAACAAAAAATAAAATAAAAAAATGACAAAAAGAAGCAGAGAGAAGAAAGTAGTGTCTCTGCCCAGATACATATAGACACTGGATCTGCCACATATTTTCATATGATTGGTTGTATAAATTAAAAAATAATAAAATAATTTAATTTAATTAAAATATTATTAATTATTTTTCTTGACACACAAGTGGAGGTATGTGCAATAAGTATGCTCTAAGTGTGTGTTTTGAATCTCTTACATATTCCCATATCATTTTTTTTGGAGGAAACATATTTTCTTATCTATTGGACTAAAATATACAATCTCAAATAAATAAATCTATACTATTACAAGTGAAGCATTTTTAACTATGTAGGCTTAAATTACAAAAAGGCATTTTGGTCAATACAAAAGAAAAATCGCACAATTATTACGAGGTAATTCCTATTAATGTGGGTTTGTCACGCTATACAATTTAGATCGTCGAGTTTAGGAATTTTAATCATTATGGCAGATTTTATCCAATTTGATAGATAATTTTGAGAATAATAGAGAAAATTTGTATAATGTCCACTAATTTGTAAAAATTAAATATCCAAACAAAAAGTTCATGAAATACGAGTATCCCATCTAAATCTTCTACCTATTTCTTTATATATTGGACTAAAATATACAATCTCAAATGAATAAAGTATTATTAAAATTATGGTTATGAAATAGAATAAACATGATATATATGGGACGTGACGGGTTTTTTCTATCGAGATATAAACATTATATTTTCATTTAACTTTTTTATTGTAGCTGTCTATACTTTTCATCTAAAAAAACATATATGATCATTTTTTCGTCTAAAAAACAAAACCATTTTATATTATAAATTTTACTAATATTTGTTAAAAATATGTTTATAAACAATACCCCGCATATACGTAATATATTGCAAACCTGATAAGAACCTTGAAATTAATCCCGCACGAATGTACGGGTCTGAATCTAGTATCATTATATGAAACATTACAATTAATAGTTTTATTCATAGATTTTTTACCCTAAAAGATGGCCGAAACAAACAAGATTAACGATAACCAACCATCATTTTGTGATATGTGCCTATTGAACCCAAACAAGATTTAACAATCTAGAAAGTTGAACATGCATATTTCTTTCAGTTTTATTACACATTAAATGTTACATCAAGAGTTAAAAAATTCACATTCACAATATTTTGTAAAAAAGAACATAGAGTACACTGTATACAGTGGTACTTATTTCTTTAAGCTTATTGTTAAATCTGATTCCAAATACGGAGCCCCTATTTAAATAAAGAAAAAGGTTTAGGCTTTGAAGGACTTATTCTAACAAGTGCCAAAATAACACCAGTGCTCAAAAAGAAAGTGTTAACTTTTTTGGCAAAAATAATATATAACACGTTCAATCTGCAGTATAATAAATCAAGCTTTTCACGACTCACTCAAATTAATGATGGTTACTCATCTGATCTATATCATTCCAACGCCACGCCTTCGTTTTCTACGAAACTAAACAACTTAAAGAGCAAGTGGTTCCAATTTTTTATAATTAAATAGGAAAAAAAGCTGTATCTTAATTTATAGGGTACTAGGATTTATCCGTGGTACACCACGGATATATTTCTTTTATTTTTTTGTTTGTTTTATAAATCAATAACCCCGTGCATTCTGAAAAAAATAATTCAAATATTTATAACAAATAGATCAAAATTTAAGTTATATTTATGTGTTAGTTTTGTTTAGTGTAAGATTATATAATTGTATTTGACTGTTAATTATAAGATTTAACCCACAGTTTACCGCAAAATAATTTGTTCTCTACATTATCATAAATTACTCAATTTAATATATCTAATATTCTAATATTGATAATGTTAGCAAAATAATGAAATGATAAATTATCTGTGTAACACCAAACTAATGATAATTAAATTTATATTCATATTGATCCAAATCAACGCACAATATAAATTCATTATGTGTTATTTTAACTTTTAATTGTAAATATTCACTATATATTAAAATAACTCAAATATAAAATAATATATATCTGGAAATATTTGTTTGGTTACAAAAATCCTAAAACAATTTTTAAAATATATATCCGTTTATAAAAATTCAAATCACATCATATGCTAAAAAAATCTAAAATTTAATTAATTTTATGTATTAAATAGTAATTCAAATAATTAAATAAAAGTGAAAGGAGAATTCTATTTTAATATAACATATTGCTTTAAATTAGGTAGATAGATTTTAGGAAATTAATATTATCAAATAAGGAAATGATTGTGTTTGGTTGTAAGAATTGTAGAGAATTTAGTTGGGACTTGTTTGGATACAAAGATAAGAGAGGATTGCACAAAAATGTACTTCAAAAATGTTAAGATAGATACAGTATACTATATATATATATTATTAAAGTACATTTTGGGTTATATCCTTTAAGTTATAATAATTTATAAAGTTAATCCCTAAACTTTCACGAAATAACAATAACTAAATATTATTTTAAAGATTACAATATATTTTAAAATAGGAATATCTCATATATTTAATCAAAAACTTATATTTGGTATGTTATTTCTCTAAAAAACTAAAATGGAAAACAAAATAAACTTAACATTTATTATCAACGATTAAAAACAAATTTTAGTCTAAATAAAGTTTGGTTATGGAAGAATTTTAATTGCATATAGTGGAAAACAAATAAAATTGATTTTTCCACAATCAATTTTTTACCAATTATAAAGATTGTGTTTTGATTGCAATCATATAATTTCTCTAATAACAAGAAATCTCAAAGATTCAAATCTTATGTATTTAAAATAATTAGATCATAAATTTCGATGTATCATTTAAACTTGACAATCAAGATATTATATATTCTTTATTTTCTAATCAAAGTAACCTAGGTAGCCGACTTCAAGCACTATAAATAATCCGTTGTATACCCAATATGATACCATCATCGTTGTTTACCCTTTTTTTTCGTAGACATATATCAATTTTTTTAATTAATATATTCTTTTCCAGTGTGTTCTTCGTGTTTGCTAAGTTAACATTTCTTTCATCCTTTCATTTGTAATTATTCTTCTATATATTAAATCTCACATAAATAAATTTATAGCTACTACGTATTTTGTGTAGGATTTCAAGTTAAGAGAAGCCTAAGCAATAAGTCTAAACCGGGGAAGCCTGCAAAAGAGATTTATATAAGTAATTGGAGTACTATAGACCACATGCATGTAACCTTGGGGACAGGAATAACCATACATGGTATGGGAGTATGTGACAAGGTAACCTTCTCACCTCGGAGTTCAGTGGCTGAGTACCTTGGGGCGATTGTAGAGTTAACTGGCAAAAGAACTAGATGTCTTTTATCCACAATGGCAAGATGGTATCCTTAAGAGGAGAATCTGACATCTTCATTTCTAAGTTGTCTTTAAAGTCACTGTCCACTGGTTATACTCTTCATAAGAAAGGAATGGACATGGAACTATATAACCACCAGTTGATTCAATCCGAGACTCCACAACTTAATGAAGGAATCCAAGCTGTATTAACGGAGTTTGATAGCGTGTTTGATGTCCCTACTGAACTACCACCATTGAGGGGAAGAGAACACTCAATTGTATTGTTACCTGAACACAAAACGATAAGTGTGAGACCCTATAGGTATCCACACGCACAAAAAGAGGTTATGGAGAAGATGGTAAAAGATATGCTGGAATCTGGGATCATAAGACCAAGCCACAACCCTTTTTCAAGTCCTGTAGTGCTGGTTAAAAAGAAGGATAAGAGCTGGAGATTTTGTGTTGATTATAGAGCTCTTAACAGAGTAACAGTCCCGGATAAATTTCCAATACCCATGATAGATCAGCTCTTGGATGAACTGAATGGTGCCGTCGTGTTCACTAAGCTAGACCTCAGGTCAGGTTATCATCAGATTAGAATGAAGGAGAATGATGTGGAAAAACAGCCTTTAGAACTCATGATGGCCACTATAAAGTCTTAGTAATGCCTTTTGGATTGACAAATGCCCCAACGACATTTCAAGCCTTAATGAATGAGATATTCAGGCCTTTCTTAAGGAAGTTCATTCTGGTGTTTTTTGATGATATATTAGTGTATAGCACTAACCTGGAGCAACATGCAGAACACTTGAGTGTCGTAATGAAGATCTTGGAGAAGCATCAGTTGTTCGCAAGCAAGAAGAAATGCTCTTTCGGACAGAAACAGATTGAATACTTAAAGGCTATGGCATGTTAGCAAGACCACTAACTGATCTGCTGAAGAAGGACAGTTTTGATTAGAGTTTTGATGCTCAGCTAGCCTTCGATAATCTGAAGAAAGCAATGCCTACCACCCCTGTATTAGCCTTACCAGATATTGACAAAGTCTTTACAGTAGAAGCAGATGCATCAGGTTATGGCTTAGGAGCAGTACTAATGCAGGATAAACGACCGATAGCCTATTTCAATCACGGTCTCTCACCTAAAGAACAGCTTAAGCCAGTTTATGAAAGAGAACTCATGGCAATCGTCCTCTCTATTCAAAAATGGAAACATTACTTAATGGGTAGAAAGTTTGTGGTTCACACTGATCAAAAGAGTCTTAAATTCTTGCTGGAACAAAGAGAAGTGACAATGGACTATCAGAAATGGTTGATTAAGCTGCTTCACTATGATTTTGAAATATTGTATAAACCTGGAGTTGATAATAAAGCGGCAGATGGCCTTTCTCGGATGGTTCAGCCTCAAGGATCTCTGTCTTCCCACTTGCTGATGGCACTTACAGTTCCAACAGTGTTACAATTGCAGGACATCTATGAGGAAATTGAGAAGGATAAAGGAATTCAAGACTTGATCTTAGAATACCAGAATGATCCGAACAAGAAACCTGAGTATGAGATCAGAGAAGGAAGATTGTGGTTTAAAAACATATTGGTTTTACCCAAATCTTTGAAGTTTGTGAAGTTGATTATGGAGGAGTACCATGGAAGTTTACGAGGTGGTCATTCAGGTGACTTAAAAACAATGAAGAGGATACAACAATCCTTTCATTGGGAAGGTTTTATGAAGGACGTAAAGAAGTTTGTAGCTGAATGTGATGTGTGTCAACGCCACAAATACTCGACTCTATCGCCAGCAGGTCTGCTTCAGCCTCTGCCACTACCTCAACAGATTTGGGAGGACATATCTCTGGACTTTATAGAAGGATTACCAACATCGAAAGGAAAAAATGTTATCTTAGTGGTGGTTGACAGGCTTAGTAAGTATAGCCACTTTATTGGTCTCAAACACCCGTTTACAGCTCTGGAGGTGGCTAACAAGTTTGTTTCTGAAATCGTAAAGCATCATGGGTATCCTGCATCTATTGTTTCTGATCGTGGCAGCACATTTCTTAGTGCCTTCTGGAAGGAGTGTTTTTGACTATCAGGTACTAAATTGAAGTATAGTACAGCCTTTCATCCGCAAACTGACGAGCAGACAGAAGTTTTGAACAGATGTTTGGAGACTTATTTGAGATGTTTAGCGTCTTCACATCCAAAAACATGGCATCAGTACCTCGCATGGGCAGAACTCTGGTACAATTCTACTTATCACACGGCTCTGCAAACTACTCCTTTTAAAGTAGTGTATGGTAGAGACCCCCCAGCTATACTAAGTGTGAGAACTGAAAACGAGCTTCTCCTTCCGAAGTGATTTGAATGTGGAGGAGCTTATCGCCGTTAAATAGTTCCGAACTGAATTGAGAGAGTTTTTGAGAATTTGAATTTGTATTGCTGCTTTTGGAAAAAATATTCGATCCCTTACAAGTGATACCCCCCTTACATATTTATACCGACCAATTTATTACCCAATTAATGCATAATTAATAGGACACGATTTGCGCAGTCTAATTAATCCTCTTGAATGCGGGAATCTTTGACCGGGCCCGAGCTACGAGCTGACCAACACGAAGCATCTCCACGTTCTCTTCCTTTCTCCGGGCCTGATGGGCTGATCAGCAAAATGCTCTTGGCCCATTAGACAAGCCCGGCCTAGGCCCTCTTGCCTATTGCCCGAGATGACAAATCGTGGGTACAACAGTTGCCCCCCAAGTCTCCCGAGCTGAACAGTTCGGGGGACTTTTAACCCTCAAGCGATCAATTTCGGGAAACTGAATATTCCCCATATCTCCACGATTTGATCGTGGTAATGATGGGATTTGCCTTCCCGAACAAGCCTCGGGGCCCACTAGGTGGCGTGTTAACTATAAGAGAGAAAGAAAACGGTGTGAGACCTTTCACTTCCCCAGGTAATCATTACTCCCTGGTTCCGTGTATAAAGGTAAACTCGACTTCTCTCTTTCACTCTTAATCCCCAATTGTGCTTGTGTTTTCCGTTCTTCGATTTTCTCTCTTTTCCTCTGTGAACTTCTTTACTTTCGCCGGAAAATCCTTCACTCTTCCTTTATCTCTTGCTACTTTTACCAAAAAAGCATATCTCAGCCGAAATCCTCATCGGGAAAAACCGCAAAACCCTTGATTCCAGGCGTTTTCGGCCCCCACCAGCCGTCGATTCTCTCAACATAGCCGAGATTAGAGGATCCACCGGGATTCCGTCGGAGGTCGAGATCAGATTCCCGGAGGCTCATGAGTCTCCGGAGAACCCCCCTCCAGGGTACTGCTGCGCGTTCGAGATATTCTTCTCTGCGTGCGGTATGTCATTCCCCTTTCCCGAACTCATCGTGAAGATGATGTTCGAACTGGGCTTCGCTCTTCCCCAGATGTGCCCGAACTTTGTTCGGACTGTCTTGTGCCTTCAAACTCTGGGGGAGGAGTTCAACTACCAGCTGTCATTGGCCGACTTCCTCCAGGTGTACACGGTGAAGACTGGTCGTACCAAGGGCACGCTCTACGTAAGCCCGCTTGCCGGGCTAAAGGTCTTTGACGACCTGCCCGAGAAGGATGAAAAGTGGCGGAAGTCCTATTTCTTCTTCCCGGTTAACGAGCTCACTTTCGACCACCGCGTGAGTTTGCACGTATCAAAGTGGACTTCGAAAATCGGTAGAATGGAGTTCCTTGCTAGGTTCAAGTTAAGTGTTGCTTGACTTTCCGTCTCACCTTTTACCTGTTTCTTTTTCAGATCACTTCGAGCGCGGATTGCTTTGCCCCACATTCGCAGAGTTCTTCTCGAGGTTCTGCAGCCAGGGACAGATCGCTTGGGATTCTTTTTCTTGCGAAAGGATCAGAGAGTCCATGGCGAGGCTCGGAAGGCGTTCTCTCGTCTGTTCTACCCCCTTGAGCGTTTCGGAGATGAATTACAGGGAAGAAAGGGCGTGCCGAGCTGCCGAAAAAGAGGCAAAGAAACAGATGGCGATGGCCCTCGCCGAAGGCAAAGCTCGCATTTCTAACAAGAATCCCTCCGGCTCCTCCGTTCCCGAGGTGAGCGGCGGGACTTCCGCACCTCCGACTGGCTCTCCCGAGCTTGGTACAGAATCAACCAGGGCTCCTGCTGGCCCGTTGATTCCTCCCGTGATTGTCATTGCTGATTCTAGCGATGAGCCCCGGGAGGTCGCTGCTTCCCCCCCAGCGCCGAAGAAAACCTCTGCTGAGGCCTTCTCTCAGCAAACTGATTTATCGAAGAAGAGGAAGGAGCCTGAGACCGCCTCCTCTTCTCGTGAAAAGGGGCGAGCCCGGACTGGCGAAGTAGATCTAGCTCGAAAGACAGGGGTCCCTCCTTGGAGAGGAGATCTAAGGAAGCCCCACCGCCTAAGGACTCCGGAGACTCCTCTGGAAGAAACCCTCTGAAGGAACAACGTCCTTTCGCCCGAGGTAAAAAATTTTTCTGAGATGCTCTTAATTTTATACCTTTTGACTGTTCGATAGTTGATGACTGAAATGACTTGCTCAAAAATCTTTCAGTCCCCCCTGCGTCCCCAGCCGATCTAATAAGGAGCTACATTCGGCCCGGAGTTCGGATTCCGGCATTTGTTGACATGACCGAGGTCAATCGTGCGAACTTCTTCCGCTTTGCGGACAAAATCAGCGAGGTAAACATCCTTTGGTCTTTATTTCGGTTTCTTTCTATCATTTTATCCATTTTTGACTAGCTGAATTTTTCAGCTTATGATCGAGTTGAACTCCTCGGTGGCGTCCTACGAGGACCAGCTGTTCGTCTCTCCATCCTCTTCCGAGGTGAACCTTCTTCAAGAGAGGATCGCTGTCCTGGAAGCCCAGGTAAAAGAGTACGCCAGGCTGGAGGCTGAGAACGCTAGCACCTTAGAGAAGGCCGAACAAATCCGAGCTCGGATGAAGAAGGCTGAAATAGAGGTGCTCGACCTTGGGGTTGCCAACGAGGACCTCCGAGGCAAACTGAAGAAGGCGGGGGACCTTTACTTCGAAGCAGCGGAGGACGCGAAGGCGGCCAAGAACAGGTTGCACGAGATCGAGCTTCGCAATCAACTACTCGAAGCTGACAACAGTTGCGAGATTGAGAGGGTGCGAAGGGAGGAGAGGCAGGCAATGAGGCGGACTCTCCGTCCTTTGGTCGAAGAGGTGAAGTTCACCTTCGAAGAGAGGGAGAAGTTAGCCCCGCTCCAGATCCGAGCTGCTGAGATTAGGGCTAACCGGATGCTGATCGAGGAGATCTCCAGGGGAGAGATCCAAGACATGGAGGCCGAACTCGGGCTCCTGAAAGCTGACGAAGGGGAGGCAGACGATAAAGTTTCGAAGGTAACTCCCCGTGACCTCGACCTCTCTGTATTCTCGGACCTTTTGGTGGATACAACCGACCTCTTGTGCAGCGAGCACCCGCTAAGCGTCACAATCGATGAGTTCGGCACTAATCTCGGGCAAATGTCAAAGCAGGAAATGGACGATTTTCTGGCGAACACCAGGTTGGAAGGGGAGCTCGCAGTGATGGGCCTGGCCCTATCCGAAGTGGCATCAGATCCCGTTCTCCCTAATCCTTAGTTTTTATTTTGGGATTGTTTTGGCACGGGTTGCCCCCCTGTTTGTAGTATTTATTTTCAGACTTGCTTTGGAGTGTTTTGGTCGTGGTGACCACTCCAAAATTTTTTTGTTTTGCCATATAAAATGCGAACTTAATTTCCACAATCTTTTGTTTGAAAAGATGATAAGAGCAGAAATGAAAGCGAAGTGTGAACTTCGGTTTAAATAGTTCGAAAAAATGACACCCCAACTTTAATAAGTAGAGCTGAGTACGAAGTGAATACTTCGGTTTATATAAGAATTTTGCGAAACTAAGCTTTGACTTTAATAGGTAAAGCGAAGTACGAAGTGAGAACTTCGGTTTAGAGTTTTCGCAACACTAAACTTTAAAGTAAAGCTGAATACGAAGTGAGAACTTCGGTTTAGAGTTTTCACAATACTAAGCTTTAAAGTAAAGCTGAATACGAAGTGAGAACTTCGGTTTAGGCTTGCGAAATGATAGATGCGAAGTTAGACTTCGGTTTTTTTTTTTTTTTTTTTTTTTTTTTTTTTTTTTTTTGAGAACCATTATTAGTAAAAAAGTTTAAGAAAACATTAAATTTTATTAATATGGATACCTGGACCCGAAATGGGCTGCCTACGTACCCTTATCGGGATCAAGCTGAATCGTAGTTCGATACAAATAAATTAGCTGTAAAAAAGTTTAAGGTGTAAGGAATTCCAATACCTCGGGACTGGTTTTCCCTCTGAATCCTCGAGCTGATAAACTCCATTTTGGACTTCGCGAGTAATTCTGTATGGTCCTTCCCAATTAATTCCGAGATTTCCCGCATTGAGTTCTTCGGTGTTCTCGTAGACTTTCCGGAGGACTAGGTCGCCAACTGCCAAGGGTCTGCCTCGGATTTTGGAGTTGTAGTACCGAGCTACTGCGTTCTGGTAATTCTGGATCCGAACCAAGGCCTGGTCCCAACGCTCGTTGATTGTATCGAGAGTATCCTGTAGGAATTCCTCATTCTCTTCAGCACGGAGTGGGTTTAACGAGGTACGGACTTCGAGCACTTCTATATCGGCTGGGACTACGGCATCAACTCCGTAAACCAGGGAGAAAGGTGTCTCATTAGTGGCCCGACGAGGTGTTGTTCGGATCGCCCAGAGGACGCCCTGCAGTTCGTCTGGCCAGCGCCCCTTACGAGCATCGAGCCGTTTCTTCAAGTTGGCAAGTATGACCTTATTCATCGCCTCGGCTTGCCCATTACCTTGCGGGTAACGAGGAGTTGATTTATTGAGTCGAATTTTCCACTTCGCGCAGAACTCTTCGAACTTCGAGGAGATGAACTGTGGACCATTGTCCGTGATGATTTCGCACGGGACGCCGTAGCGATAGATTATGCTCTTAAGCACGAACTGTTCCACTTCGTCACTTGTTACTTTCGTGTAGGCTGCCGCTTCTACCCACTTGGAGAAATAGTCAGTAAGAGCGAGCACGTACTGAACTCCTCCTGGTCCTCGATGTAATGGACCGATGATATCCATAGACCACCTCATGAATGGGTAAGGTGCAGACACCGAAGACAGGAGCTCGGTAGGTTGATGAATTGACGGGGCGTGCTTCTGACACTTCTCACAAGCTCGAGAATATTTTTCGCAGTCTGTGACCATGGTAGGCCAGAAGTAACCTTGCCTTTTGATTTTGAAAGCTCGCATTAGCATCGCGTGCTCTCTACCAGCCACGCATGTTAGATAAGGACCAGCTACACTTCAGCGTAGAAGTATTCCGTTGTGAACGCAGTACCGCGCACTGACGACCTTGAGTTTCCTGGCTGCCCATTTGTCGGCTGGGAGTTCCCCTTTTTCCAAGTAAGCCCAGATCGGGCTCCGCCAGTCATCTGCCCCCCAGCTGTTAGAATTCGTGCCGCTCGAAGTAGCATGTGGGATAACAGCTTGATTGTCAACTGGTGAGCTCGATGACTCCGGAGTTGAACTCGCGTCTAGCTCGGCTAGAGGTGGGTGAACTTCCATCGGAGTAGGCATAACAGGGGCCGGATCCTCCGAGGGTAAAGAGTCTGCAGCCGCCTTACGAGCTGCCTCCTCAGCGGCCAACTGTTTTTTCATCGCCCGGGTGACGACGTTTGAGCTCTCTAATCGGATACTTGGAAACTGGATGACTTCGACGGGGATAATCCTTGTCATCGCGGGATCCGAAGTGGATGCCAGAGATGCTAAAGCGTCCGCAGCGGAGTTCTCACTTCGTGGGATCTTAGTGATTTTGAACTCGTCGAACTTAGCGACTAACTCCCGAGCTGTGGACAAATAAGCCTCCATACGACCATCCTTTGTCTCGTACTCCCCCAAAAACTGGTTGGTGACCAGCTGCGAATCGCAAAAAGCTCGAAGTTTTCGGACACCAATCCCCACTGCGAGGCGTAAGCCAGCAAGGAAGGATTCATACTCGGCTTCATTGTTGGACGCACTGAAAGCCAAGCGAAATGACTGCTCGATCACTTCGCCTGTAGGAGAAGTGAGGCGGACCCCAATTCCTGCTCCCGATTTGGAAGAAGCACCATCAACATACAACGTCCATGGGGCTTCGACATTGTCGCTAACCGAAGAGGCTAGTGGGAGTTCGATCAAGAAATCAGCCAGCACCTGCGCCTTAGCACAGGTTCGAGTCCGAAACTCGATGTCGTATTCGCTCAACTCGACAGACCATTTAGCTAGCCGCCCGGATTGGCTCGGTCTATGTAATACCGTCCGAAGTGGCTGCGTCGTCAGGATTATGATTGTATGGGACTGGAAGTAAGGCCGCAGCTTTCTTGCCGAAGTGACCACTGCTAGGGCCAATTTCTCCATCATAGGGTACCTGGACTCCGCCCCAGTAAATGACTTGCTGATATAGAAAATTGGTCGCTGCTCCCGCTTTCCTCACGAACCAAGACTCCGCTGACCGCACTGTCCGATACGGCTACGTAAAGAAAGAGCGGCTCTCCGAACTCAGGCTTAGCCAAGACCAGCGGTTCAGATAGATAGGCTTTGAGCTGAGCGAAAGCCTCCTCGCACTTCGCATCCCATAAGAAGTTTTTTCCCCCTTTCCGTAACAGCTAGTAGAAAGGGAGGCATTTGTCCGTAGTTCGAGAAATGAAGCGGTTGAGAGCTGCGATCCGTCCGTTAAGGCGTTGCACTTCGCGCAAGGTCCTAGGAGAACTCATAGACAAGAAAGCATTAATCTGCCTCGGGTTCGCTTCAATTCCTCTTTCTGTGACGATGTACCCCAGAAATTCCCCTGATGGGACTGCAAAGGTGCATTTCGTGGGGTTAAGCTTCATCCCGAACTGATTCAGGATGTCGAAGCAGACTTTCAGATCAGCGAGATGCGAGCTAGCTTCCATTGATTTTACCAGCATATCATCGATGTAGACTTCCATGGTCTTTCAGAATTGATGCTCGAACATTCGATTCACCAGTCTCTGGTAAGTTGCTCCCGCATTCTTTAACCCAAAAGGCATCACCTTGTAGCAGTAAATCCCGCGGTCCGTAATGAATGTAGTCTTCTCCTGGTCGTCCGGGTTCATAA